>NW_026525462.1:17463-274232 GCF_943734705.1 Anopheles coustani | reverse complement strand
AAGTGGTTGGGAAGTACTTCGGATGTCATCCGATGGTATTTGGATGTGTTTGTAAGTGGTTGGGAAGTACTTCGGATGTCTTCCGATGGTGTTTGGATGTGTTTGTAAGTGGTTGGGAAGTACTTCGGATGTCTTCCGATGGTGTTTGGATGTGTTTGTAAGTGGTTGGGAAGTACTTCGGATGTCTTCCGATGGTGTTTGGATGTGTTTGTAAGTGGTTGGGAAGTACTTCGGATGTCTTCCGATGGTGTTTGGATGTGTTTGTAAGTGGTTGGGAAGTACTTCGGATGTCTTCCGATGGTGTTGGGATGTGTTTGTAAGTGGTTGGGAAGTACTTTGGATGTCTTCCGATGGTGTTTGGATGTGTTTGTAAGTGGTTGGGAAGTACTTCGGATGTCTTCCGATGGTGTTTGGATGTGTTTGTAAGTGGTTGGGAAGTACTTTGGATGTCTTCCGATGGTGTTTGGATGTGTTTGTAAGTGGTTGGGAAGTACTTTGGATGTCTTCCGATGGTGTTTGGATGTGTTTGTAAGTGGTTTGGAAGTACTTTGGATGTCTTCCGATGGTGTTTGGATGTGTTTGTAAGTGGTTTGGAAGTACTTCGGATGTCTTCCGATGGTATTTGGATGTGTTTGTAAGTGGTTGGGAAGTACTTCGGATGTCTTCCGATGGTGTTTGGATGTGTTTGTAAGTGGTTGGGAAGTACTTCGGATGTCTTCCGATGGTGTTGGGATGTGTTTGTAAGTGGTTGGGAAGTACTTCGGATGTCTTCCGATGGTGTTTGGATGTGTTTGTAAGTGGTTGGGAAGTACTTCGGATGTCATCCGATGGTATTTGGATGTGTTTGTAAGTGGTTGGGAAGTACTTCGGATGTCTTTCGATGGTGTTTGGATGTGTTTGTAAGTGGTTGGGAAGTACTTCGGATGTCTTCCGATGGTGTTGGGATGTGTTTGTAAGTGGCTGGGAAGTACTTCGGATGTCTTCCGATGGTGTTTGGATGTGTTTGTAAGTGGTTGGGAAGTACTTCGGATGTCTTCCGATGGTGTTTGGATGTGTTTGTAAGTGGTTGGGAAGTACTTTGGATGTCTTCCGATGGTGTTTGGATGTGTTTGTAAGTGGTTGGGAAGTACTTTGGATGTCTTCCGATGGTGTTTGGATGTGTTTGTAAGTGGTTGGGAAGTACTTCGGATGTCTTCCGATGGTGTTTGGATGTGTTTGTAAGTGGTTGGGAAGTACTTCGGATGTCTTCCGATGGTATTTGGATGTGTTTGTAAGTGGTTGGGAAGTACTTCGGATGTCTTCCGATGGTGTTTGGATGTGTTTGTAAGTGGTTGGGAAGTACTTCGGATGTCTTCCGATGGTGTTGGGATGTGTTTGTAAGTGGTTGGGAAGTACTTCGGATGTCTTCCGATGGTGTTTGGATGTGTTTGTAAGTGGTTGGGAAGTACTTCGGATGTCATCCGATGGTATTTGGATGTGTTTGTAAGTGGTTGGGAAGTACTTCGGATGTCTTTCGATGGTGTTTGGATGTGTTTGTAAGTGGTTGGGAAGTACTTCGGATGTCTTCCGATGGTGTTTGGATGTGTTTGTAAGTGGTTGGGAAGTACTTCGGATGTCTTCCGATGGTGTTGGGATGTGTTTGTAAGTGGTTGGGAAGTACTTCGGATGTCTTCCGATGGTGTTTGGATGTGTTTGTAAGTGGTTGGGAAGTACTTCGGATGTCATCCGATGGTATTTGGATGTGTTTGTAAGTGGTTGGGAAGTACTTTGGATGTGTTTGTAAGTGGTTGGGAAGTACTTCGGATGTCTTCCGATGGTGTTCGGATGTGTTTGTAAGTGGTTGGGAAGTACTTCGGATGTCTTCCGATGGTGTTTGGATGTGTTTGTAAGTGGTTGGGAAGTACTTCGGATGTCTTCCGATGGTGTTCGGATGTGTTTGTAAGTGGTTGGGAAGTACTTCGGATGTCTTCCGATGGTGTTTGAATGTGTTTGTAAGTGGTTGGGAAGTACTTCGGATGTCTTCCGATGGTGTTCGGATGTGTTTGTAAGTGGTTGGGAAGTACTTCGGATGTCATCCGATGGTGTTTGGATGTGTTTGTAAGTGGTTGGGAAGTACTTCGGAGGTCATCCGATGGTGTTGGGATGTGTTTGTAAGTGGTTGGGAAGTACTTCGGATGTCTTCCGATGGTGTTTGGATGTGTTTGTAAGTGGTTGGGAAGTACTTCGGATGTCTTCCGATGGTGTTGGGATGTGTTTGTAAGTGGTTGGGAAGTACTTCGGATGTCTTCCGATGGTGTTTGGATGTGTTTGTAAGTGGTTGGGAAGTACTTCGGATGTCTTCCGATGGTGTTTGGATGTGTTTGTAAGTGGTTGGGAAGTACTTCGGATGTCTTCCGATGGTATTTGGATGTGTTTGTAAGTGGTTGGGAAGTACTTTGGATGTCTTCCGATGGTGTTTGGATGTGTTTGTAAGTGGTTGGGAAGTACTTTGGATGTCTTCCGATGGTGTTTGGATGTGTTTGTAAGTGGTTGGGAAGTACTTCGGAGGTCTTCCGATGGTGTTTGGATGTGTTTGTAAGTGGTTGGGAAGTACTTCGGATGTCTTCCGATGGTGTTTGGATGTGTTTGTAAGTGGTTGGGAAGTACTTCGGATGTCATCCGATGGTGTTTGGATGTGTTTGTAAGTGGTTGGGAAGTACTTCGGAGGTCATCCGATGGTGTTGGGATGTGTTTGTAAGTGGTTGGGAAGTACTTCGGATGTCTTCCGATGGTGTTTGGATGTGTTTGTAAGTGGTTGGGAAGTACTTCGGATGTCTTCCGATGGTGTTGGGATGTGTTTGTAAGTGGTTGGGAAGTACTTCGGATGTCTTCCGATGGTGTTCGGATGTGTTTGTAAGTGGTTGGGAAGTACTTCGGATGTCTTCCGATGGTGTTTGGATGTGTTTGTAAGTGGTTGGGAAGTACTTCGGATGTCTTCCGATGGTGTTTGGATGTGTTTGTAAGTGGTTGGGAAGTACTTCGGATGTCTTCCGATGGTGTTTGGATGTGTTTGTAAGTGGTTGGGAAGTACTTCGGATGTCTTCCGATGGTGTTTGGATGTGTTTGTAAGTGGTTGGGAAGTACTTCGGATGTCTTCCGATGGTATTTGGATGTGTTTGTAAGTGGTTGGGAAGTACTTTGGATGTCTTCCGATGGTGTTTGGATGTGTTTGTAAGTGGTTGGGAAGTACTTTGGATGTCTTCCGATGGTGTTTGGATGTGTTTGTAAGTGGTTGGGAAGTACTTCGGATGTCTTCCGATGGTGTTTGGATGTGTTTGTAAGTGGTTGGGAAGTACTTCGGATGTCTTCCGATGGTGTTTGGATGTGTTTGTAAGTGGTTGGGAAGTACTTCGGATGTCTTCCGATGGTGTTGGGATGTGTTTGTAAGTGGTTGGGAAGTACTTCGGAGGTCATCCGATGGTGTTCGGATGTGTTTGTAAGTGGTTGGGAAGTACTTCGGATGTCTTCCGATGGTGTTCGGATGTGTTTGTAAGTGGTTGGGAAGTACTTCGGATGTCTTCCGATGGTGTTTGGATGTGTTTGTAAGTGGTTGGGAAGTACTTCGGATGTCTTCCGATGGTGTTTGGATGTGTTTGTAAGTGGTTGGGAAGTACTTCGGATGTCTTCCGATGGTGTTTGGATGTGTTTGTAAGTGGTTGGGAAGTACTTCGGATGTCTTCCGATGGTGTTTGGATGTGTTTGTAAGTGGTTGGGAAGTACTTCGGATGTCTTCCGATGGTATTTGGATGTGTTTGTAAGTGGTTGGGAAGTACTTTGGATGTCTTCCGATGGTGTTTGGATGTGTTTGTAAGTGGTTGGGAAGTACTTTGGATGTCTTCCGATGGTGTTTGGATGTGTTTGTAAGTGGTTGGGAAGTACTTCGGATGTCTTCCGATGGTGTTTGGATGTGTTTGTAAGTGGTTGGGAAGTACTTCGGATGTCTTCCGATGGTGTTTGGATGTGTTTGTAAGTGGTTGGGAAGTACTTCGGATGTCTTCCGATGGTATTTGGATGTGTTTGTAAGTGGTTGGGAAGTACTTTGGATGTCTTCCGATGGTGTTTGGATGTGTTTGTAAGTGGTTGGGAAGTACTTTGGATGTCTTCCGATGGTGTTTGGATGTGTTTGTAAGTGGTTGGGAAGTACTTCGGAGGTCTTCCGATGGTGTTTGGATGTGTTTGTAAGTGGTTGGGAAGTACTTCGGATGTCATCCGATGGTATTTGGATGTGTTTGTAAGTGGTTGGGAAGTACTTCGGATGTCTTCCGATGGTGTTTGGATGTGTTTGTAAGTGGTTGGGAAGTACTTCGGATGTCTTCCGATGGTGTTTGGATGTGTTTGTAAGTGGTTGGGAAGTACTTCGGATGTCTTCCGATGGTATTTGGATGTGTTTGTAAGTGGTTGGGAAGTACTTTGGATGTCTTCCGATGGTGTTTGGATGTGTTTGTAAGTGGCTGGGAAGTACTTCGGATGTCTTCCGATGGTGTTTGGATGTGTTTGTAAGTGGTTGGGAAGTACTTCGGATGTCTTCCGATGGTGTTTGGATGTGTTTGTAAGTGGTTGGGAAGTACTTCGGATGTCTTCCGATGGTGTTGGGATGTGTTTGTAAGTGGTTGGGAAGTACTTCGGATGTCTTCCGATGGTGTTTGGATGTGTTTGTAAGTGGTTGGGAAGTACTTTGGATGTCTTCCGATGGTGTTGGGATGTGTTTGTAAGTGGTTGGGAAGTATTTCGGATGTCTTCCGATGGTGTTTGGATGTGTTTGTAAGTGGTTGGGAAGTACTTTGGATGTCTTCCGATGGTGTTGGGATGTGTTTGTAAGTGGTTGGGAAGTATTTCGGATGTCTTCCGATGGTGTTTGGATGTGTTTGTAAGTGGTTGGGAAGTACTTTGGATGTCATCCGATGGTATTTGGATGTGTTTGTAAGTGGTTGGGAAGTACTTTGGATGTCTTCCGATGGTGTTTGGATGTGTTTGTAAGTGGTTGGGAAGTACTTTGGATGTCTTCCGATGGTGTTTGGATGTGTTTGTAAGTGGTTGGGAAGTACTTTGGAGGTCATCCGATGGTGTTGGGATGTGTTTGTAAGTGGTTGGGAAGTACTTCGGAGGTCATCCGATGGTGTTTGGATGTGTTTGTAAGTGGTTGGGAAGTACTTCGGATGTCTTCCGATGGTGTTCGGATGTGTTTGTAAGTGGTTGGGAAGTACTTCGGATGTCTTCCGATGGTGTTTGGATGTGTTTGTAAGTGGTTGGGAAGTACTTCGGAGGTCATCCGATGGTGTTGGGATGTGTTTGTAAGTGGTTGGGAAGTACTTCGGATGTCTTCCGATGGTGTTGGGATGTGTTTGTAAGTGGTTGGGAAGTACTTCGGATGTCTTCCGATGGTGTTCGGATGTGTTTGTAAGTGGTTGGGAAGTACTTTGGATGTCTTCCGATGGTGTTTGGATGTGTTTGTAAGTGGTTGGGAAGTACTTCGGATGTCTTCCGATGGTGTTCGGATGTGTTTGTAAGTGGTTGGGAAGTACTTCGGATGTCTTCCGATGGTGTTTGAATGTGTTTGTAAGTGGTTGGGAAGTACTTCGGATGTCTTCCGATGGTGTTCGGATGTGTTTGTAAGTGGTTGGGAAGTACTTCGGATGTCTTCCGATGGTGTTTGGATGTGTTTGTAAGTGGTTGGGAAGTACTTCGGAGGTCATCCGATGGTGTTGGGATGTGTTTGTAAGTGGTTGGGAAGTACTTCGGATGTCTTCCGATGGTGTTGGGATGTGTTTGTAAGTGGTTGGGAAGTACTTCGGATGTCTTCCGATGGTGTTTGGATGTGTTTGTAAGTGGTTGGGAAGTACTTCGGATGTCTTCCGATGGTGTTTGGATGTGTTTGTAAGTGGTTGGGAAGTACTTCGGATGTCTTCCGATGGTGTTTGGATGTGTTTGTAAGTGGTTGGGAAGTACTTCGGATGTCTTCCGATGGTATTTGGATGTGTTTGTAAGTGGTTGGGAAGTACTTTGGATGTCTTCCGATGGTGTTTGGATGTGTTTGTAAGTGGTTGGGAAGTACTTTGGATGTCTTCCGATGGTGTTTGGATGTGTTTGTAAGTGGTTGGGAAGTACTTCGGAGGTCTTCCGATGGTGTTTGGATGTGTTTGTAAGTGGTTGGGAAGTACTTCGGAGGTCTTCCGATGGTGTTTGGATGTGTTTGTAAGTGGTTGGGAAGTACTTCGGATGTCATCCGATGGTGTTTGGATGTGTTTGTAAGTGGTTGGGAAGTACTTCGGAGGTCATCCGATGGTGTTGGGATGTGTTTGTAAGTGGTTGGGAAGTACTTCGGATGTCTTCCGATGGTGTTTGGATGTGTTTGTAAGTGGTTGGGAAGTACTTCGGATGTCTTCCGATGGTGTTGGGATGTGTTTGTAAGTGGTTGGGAAGTACTTCGGATGTCTTCCGATGGTGTTCGGATGTGTTTGTAAGTGGTTGGGAAGTACTTCGGATGTCTTCCGATGGTGTTTGGATGTGTTTGTAAGTGGTTGGGAAGTACTTCGGATGTCTTCCGATGGTGTTTGGATGTGTTTGTAAGTGGTTGGGAAGTACTTCGGATGTCTTCCGATGGTGTTTGGATGTGTTTGTAAGTGGTTGGGAAGTACTTCGGATGTCTTCCGATGGTGTTTGGATGTGTTTGTAAGTGGTTGGGAAGTACTTCGGATGTCTTCCGATGGTATTTGGATGTGTTTGTAAGTGGTTGGGAAGTACTTTGGATGTCTTCCGATGGTGTTTGGATGTGTTTGTAAGTGGTTGGGAAGTACTTCGGAGGTCTTCCGATGGTGTTTGGATGTGTTTGTAAGTGGTTGGGAAGTACTTCGGATGTCATCCGATGGTGTTTGGATGTGTTTGTAAGTGGTTGGGAAGTACTTCGGAGGTCATCCGATGGTGTTGGGATGTGTTTGTAAGTGGTTGGGAAGTACTTCGGATGTCTTCCGATGGTGTTTGGATGTGTTTGTAAGTGGTTGGGAAGTACTTCGGATGTCTTCCGATGGTGTTGGGATGTGTTTGTAAGTGGTTGGGAAGTACTTCGGATGTCTTCCGATGGTGTTCGGATGTGTTTGTAAGTGGTTGGGAAGTACTTCGGATGTCTTCCGATGGTGTTTGGATGTGTTTGTAAGTGGTTGGGAAGTACTTCGGATGTCTTCCGATGGTGTTTGGATGTGTTTGTAAGTGGTTGGGAAGTACTTCGGATGTCTTCCGATGGTGTTTGGATGTGTTTGTAAGTGGTTGGGAAGTACTTCGGATGTCTTCCGATGGTGTTTGGATGTGTTTGTAAGTGGTTGGGAAGTACTTCGGATGTCTTCCGATGGTATTTGGATGTGTTTGTAAGTGGTTGGGAAGTACTTTGGATGTCTTCCGATGGTGTTTGGATGTGTTTGTAAGTGGTTGGGAAGTACTTCGGATGTCTTCCGATGGTGTTTGGATGTGTTTGTAAGTAGTTGGGAAGTACTTCGGATGTCTTCCGATGGTATTTGGATGTGTTTGTAAGTGGTTGGGAAGTACTTTGGATGTCTTCCGATGGTGTTTGGATGTGTTTGTAAGTGGTTGGGAAGTACTTCGGAGGTCTTCCGATGGTGTTTGGATGTGTTTGTAAGTGGTTGGGAAGTACTTCGGAGGTCTTCCGATGGTGTTTGGATGTGTTTGTAAGTGGTTGGGAAGTACTTCGGATGTCATCCGATGGTGTTTGGATGTGTTTGTAAGTGGTTGGGAAGTACTTCGGATGTCTTCCGATGGTGTTTGGATGTGTTTGTAAGTGGTTGGGAAGTACTTCGGATGTCTTCCGATGGTGTTGGGATGTGTTTGTAAGTGGTTGGGAAGTACTTCGGATGTCTTCCGATGGTGTTCGGATGTGTTTGTAAGTGGTTGGGAAGTACTTCGGATGTCTTCCGATGGTGTTTGGATGTGTTTGTAAGTGGTTGGGAAGTACTTCGGATGTCTTCCGATGGTGTTTGGATGTGTTTGTAAGTGGTTGGGAAGTACTTCGGATGTCTTCCGATGGTGTTCGGATGTGTTTGTAAGTGGTTGGGAAGTACTTCGGATGTCTTCCGATGGTGTTTGGATGTGTTTGTAAGTGGTTGGGAAGTACTTCGGATGTCTTCCGATGGTGTTGGGATGTGTTTGTAAGTGGTTGGGAAGTACTTCGGATGTCTTCCGATGGTGTTCGGATGTGTTTGTAAGTGGTTGGGAAGTACTTCGGATGTCTTCCGATGGTGTTTGGATGTGTTTGTAAGTGGTTGGGAAGTACTTCGGATGTCTTCCGATGGTGTTTGGATGTGTTTGTAAGTGGTTGGGAAGTACTTCGGATGTCTTCCGATGGTGTTTGGATGTGTTTGTAAGTGGTTGGGAAGTACTTCGGATGTCTTCCGATGGTGTTCGGATGTGTTTGTAAGTGGTTGGGAAGTACTTCGGATGTCTTCCGATGGTATTTGGATGTGTTTGTAAGTGGTTGGGAAGTACTTTGGATGTCTTCCGATGGTGTTTGGATGTGTTTGTAAGTGGTTGGGAAGTACTTTGGATGTCTTCCGATGGTGTTTGGATGTGTTTGTAAGTGGTTGGGAAGTACTTCGGAGGTCTTCCGATGGTGTTTGGATGTGTTTGTAAGTGGTTGGGAAGTACTTCGGATGTCTTCCGATGGTGTTCGGATGTGTTTGTAAGTGGTTGGGAAGTACTTCGGATGTCTTCCGATGGTGTTTGGATGTGTTTGTAAGTGGTTGGGAAGTACTTCGGATGTCTTCCGATGGTGTTGGGATGTGTTTGTAAGTGGTTGGGAAGTACTTCGGATGTCTTCCGATGGTGTTCGGATGTGTTTGTAAGTGGTTGGGAAGTACTTCGGATGTCTTCCGATGGTGTTTGGATGTGTTTGTAAGTGGTTGGGAAGTACTTCGGAGGTCTTCCGATGGTGTTTGGATGTGTTTGTAAGTGGTTGGGAAGTACTTCGGATGTCTTCCGATGGTGTTCGGATGTGTTTGTAAGTGGTTGGGAAGTACTTCGGATGTCTTCCGATGGTGTTTGGATGTGTTTGTAAGTGGTTGGGAAGTACTTCGGATGTCTTCCGATGGTGTTGGGATGTGTTTGTAAGTGGTTGGGAAGTACTTCGGATGTCTTCCGATGGTGTTCGGATGTGTTTGTAAGTGGTTGGGAAGTACTTCGGATGTCTTCCGATGGTGTTTGGATGTGTTTGTAAGTGGTTGGGAAGTACTTCGGATGTCTTCCGATGGTGTTTGGATGTGTTTGTAAGTGGTTGGGAAGTACTTCGGATGTCTTCCGATGGTGTTTGGATGTGTTTGTAAGTGGTTGGGAAGTACTTTGGATGTCTTCCGATGGTATTTGGATGTGTTTGTAAGTGGTTGGGAAGTACTTTGGATGTCTTCCGATGGTGTTTGGATGTGTTTGTAAGTGGTTGGGAAGTACTTCGGATGTCTTCCGATGGTGTTTGGATGTGTTTGTTAGTGGTTGGGAAGTACTTCGGATGTCATCCGATGGTGTTTGGATGTGTTTGTAAGTGGTTGGGACGTACTTCGGATGTCATCCGATGGTGTTTGGATGTGTTTGTAAGTGGTTGGGAAGTACTTCGGATGTCTTCCGATGGTGTTTGGATGTGTTTGTAAGTGGTTGGGACGTACTTCGGATGTCATCCGATGGTGTTTGGATGTGTTTGTAAGTGGTTGGGAAGTACTTCGGATGTCTTCCGATGGTGTTTGAATGTGTTTGTAAGTGGTTGGGAAGTACTTTGGATGTCTTCCGATGGTGTTTGGATGTGTTTGTAAGTGGTTGGGAAGTACTTCGGATGTCTTCCGATGGTGTTTGGATGTGTTTGTAAGTGGTTGGGAAGTACTTTGGATGTCTTCCGATGGTGTTTGGATGTGTTTGTAAGTGGTTGGGAAGTACTTTGGATGTCTTCCGATGGTGTTTGGATGTGTTTGTAAGTGGTTGGGAAGTACTTCGGATGTCTTCCGATGGTGTTTGGATGTGTTTGTAAGTGGTTGGGAAGTACTTCGGATGTCTTCCGATGGTGTTTGGATGTGTTTGTAAGTGGTTGGGAAGTACTTCGGATGTCTTCCGATGGTGTTTGGATGTGTTTGTAAGTGGTTGGGAAGTACTTCGGATGTCTTCCGATGGTGTTTGGATGTGTTTGTAAGTGGTTGGGAAGTACTTCGGATGTCTTCCGATGGTGTTTGGATGTGTTTGTAAGTGGTTGGGAAGTACTTCGGATGTCTTCCGATGGTGTTTGGATGTGTTTGTAAGTGGTTGGGAAGTACTTCGGATGTCTTCCGATGGTGTTTGAATGTGTTTGTAAGTGGTTGGGAAGTACTTTGGATGTCTTCCGATGGTGTTTGGATGTGTTTGTAAGTGGTTGGGAAGTACTTCGGATGTCTTCCGATGGTGTTTGGATGTGTTTGTAAGTGGTTGGGAAGTACTTTGGATGTCTTCCGATGGTGTTTGGATGTGTTTGTAAGTGGTTGGGAAGTACTTTGGATGTCTTCCGATGGTGTTTGGATGTGTTTGTAAGTGGTTGGGAAGTACTTCGGATGTCTTCCGATGGTGTTTGGATGTGTTTGTAAGTGGTTGGGAAGTACTTCGGATGTCTTCCGATGGTGTTTGGATGTGTTTGTAAGTGGTTGGGAAGTACTTCGGATGTCTTCCGATGGTGTTTGGATGTGTTTGTAAGTGGTTGGGAAGTACTTCGGATGTCTTCCGATGGTGTTTGGATGTGTTTGTAAGTGGTTGGGAAGTACTTCGGATGTCTTCCGATGGTGTTTGGATGTGTTTGTAAGTGGTTGGGAAGTACTTCGGATGTCTTCCGATGGTGTTTGGATGTGTTTGTAAGTGGTTGGGAAGTACTTCGGATGTCTTCCGATGGTGTTTGGATGTGTTTGTAAGTGGTTGGAAAGTACTTCGGATGTCTTCCGATGGTGTTTGGATGTGTTTGTTAGTGGTTGGGAAGTACTTCGGATGTCATCCGATGGTGTTTGGATGTGTTTGTAAGTGGTTGGGACGTACTTCGGATGTCATCCGATGGTGTTTGGATGTGTTTGTAAGTGGTTGGGAAGTACTTCGGATGTCTTCCGATGGTGTTTGGATGTGTTTGTAAGTGGTTGGGACGTACTTCGGATGTCATCCGATGGTGTTTGGATGTGTTTGTAAGTGGTTGGGAAGTACTTCGGATGTCTTCCGATGGTGTTTGAATGTGTTTGTAAGTGGTTGGGAAGTACTTTGGATGTCTTCCGATGGTGTTTGGATGTGTTTGTAAGTGGTTGGGAAGTACTTCGGATGTCTTCCGATGGTGTTTGGATGTGTTTGTAAGTGGTTGGGAAGTACTTTGGATGTCTTCCGATGGTGTTTGGATGTGTTTGTAAGTGGTTGGGAAGTACTTTGGATGTCTTCCGATGGTGTTTGGATGTGTTTGTAAGTGGTTGGGAAGTACTTCGGATGTCTTCCGATGGTGTTTGGATGTGTTTGTAAGTGGTTGGGAAGTACTTCGGATGTCTTCCGATGGTATTTGGATGTGTTTGTAAGTGGTTGGGAAGTACTTCGGATGTCTTCCGATGGTGTTTGGATGTGTTTGTAAGTGGTTGGGAAGTACTTCGGATGTCTTCCGATGGTGTTTGGATGTGTTTGTAAGTGGTTGGGAAGTACTTCGGATGTCTTCCGATGGTGTTTGGATGTGTTTGTAAGTGGTTGGGAAGTACTTCGGATGTCTTCCGATGGTGTTTGGATGTGTTTGTAAGTGGTTGGGAAGTACTTCGGATGTCTTCCGATGGTGTTTGGATGTGTTTGTAAGTGGTTGGGAAGTACTTCGGATGTCTTCCGATGGTGTTTGGATGTGTTTGTAAGTGGTTGGGAAGTACTTCGGATGTCTTCCGATGGTGTTTGGATGTGTTTGTAAGTGGTTGGGAAGTACTTCGGATGTCTTCCGATGGTGTTTGGATGTGTTTGTAAGTGGTTGGGAAGTACTTCGGATGTCTTCCGATGGTGTTTGGATGTGTTTGTAAGTGGTTGGGAAGTACTTCGGATGTCTTCCGATGGTGTTTGGATGTGTTTGTAAGTGGTTGGGAAGTACTTCGGATGTCATCCGATGGTGTTTGGATGTGTTTGTAAGTGGTTGGGAAGTACTTCGGATGTCTTCCGATGGTGTTCGGATGTGTTTGTAAGTGGTTGGGAAGTACTTCGGATGTCTTCCGATGGTGTTTGAATGTGTTTGTAAGTGGTTGGGAAGTACTTCGGATGTCTTCCGATGGTGTTTGGATGTGTTTGTAAGTGGTTGGGAAGTACTTCGGAGGTCATCCGATGGTGTTGGGATGTGTTTGTAAGTGGTTGGGAAGTACTTTGGATGTCTTCCGATGGTGTTTGGATGTGTTTGTAAGTGGTTGGGAAGTACTTTGGATGTCTTCCGATGGTGTTTGGATGTGTTTGTAAGTGGTTGGGAAGTACTTTGGATGTCTTCCGATGGTGTTTGGATGTGTTTGTAAGTGGTTGGGAAGTACTTCGGATGTCTTCCGATGGTGTTTGGATGTGTTTGTAAGTGGTTGGGAAGTACTTCGGATGTCTTCCGATGGTGTTTGGATGTGTTTGTAAGTGGTTGGGAAGTACTTCGGATGTCTTCCGATGGTATTTGGATGTGTTTGTAAGTGGTTGGGAAGTACTTCGGATGTCTTTCGATGGTGTTTGGATGTGTTTGTAAGTGGTTGGGAAGTACTTTGGATGTCTTCCGATGGTGTTTGGATGTGTTTGTAAGTGGTTGGGAAGTACTTTGGATGTCTTCCGATGGTGTTTGGATGTGTTTGTAAGTGGTTTGGAAGTACTTCGGATGTCTTCCGATGGTGTTTGGATGTGTTTGTAAGTGGTTGGGAAGTACTTCGGATGTCTTCCGATGGTGTTTGGATGTGTTTGTAAGTGGTTGGGAAGTACTTCGGAGGTCATCCGATGGTGTTGGGATGTGTTTGTAAGTGGTTGGGAAGTACTTCGGATGTCTTCCGATGGTGTTTGGATGTGTTTGTAAGTGGTTGGGAAGTACTTTGGATGTCTTCCGATGGTGTTTGGATGTGTTTGTAAGTGGTTGGGAAGTACTTTGGATGTCTTCCGATGGTGTTTGGATGTGTTTGTAAGTGGTTTGGAAGTACTTCGGATGTCTTCCGATGGTGTTCGGATGTGTTTGTAAGTGGTTGGGAAGTACTTCGGATGTCTTCCGATGGTGTTTGGATGTGTTTGTAAGTGGTTGGGAAGTACTTCGGATGTCTTCCGATGGTGTTGGGATGTGTTTGTAAGTGGTTGGGAAGTACTTCGGATGTCTTCCGATGGTGTTTGGATGTGTTTGTAAGTGGTTGGGAAGTACTTCGGATGTCATCCGATGGTATTTGGATGTGTTTGTAAGTGGTTGGGAAGTACTTCGGATGTCTTTCGATGGTGTTTGGATGTGTTTGTAAGTGGTTGGGAAGTACTTCGGATGTCTTCCGATGGTGTTGGGATGTGTTTGTAAGTGGTTGGGAAGTACTTCGGATGTCTTCCGATGGTGTTGGGATGTGTTTGTAAGTGGTTGGGAAGTACTTTGGATGTCTTCCGATGGTGTTTGGATGTGTTTGTAAGTGGTTGGGAAGTACTTCGGATGTCTTCCGATGGTATTTGGATGTGTTTGTAAGTGGTTGGGAAGTACTTCGGATGTCTTTCGATGGTGTTTGGATGTGTTTGTAAGTGGTTGGGAAGTACTTTGGATGTCTTCCGATGGTGTTTGGATGTGTTTGTAAGTGGTTGGGAAGTACTTTGGATGTCTTCCGATGGTGTTTGGATGTGTTTGTAAGTGGTTTGGAAGTACTTCGGATGTCTTCCGATGGTGTTTGGATGTGTTTGTAAGTGGTTGGGAAGTACTTCGGATGTCTTCCGATGGTGTTTGGATGTGTTTGTAAGTGGTTGGGAAGTACTTCGGATGTCTTCCGATGGTGTTCGGATGTGTTTGTAAGTGGTTGGGAAGTACTTCGGAGGTCTTCCGATGGTGTTTGGATGTGTTTGTAAGTGGTTGGGAAGTACTTCGGAGGTCATCCGATGGTGTTGGGATGTGTTTGTAAGTGGTTGGGAAGTACTTTGGATGTCTTCCGATGGTGTTTGGATGTGTTTGTAAGTGGTTGGGAAGTACTTTGGATGTCTTCCGATGGTGTTTGGATGTGTTTGTAAGTGGTTGGGAAGTACTTCGGATGTCTTCCGATGGTGTTTGGATGTGTTTGTAAGTGGTTGGGAAGTACTTCGGAGGTCATCCGATGGTGTTCGGATGTGTTTGTAAGTGGTTGGGAAGTACTTCGGAGGTCATCCGATGGTGTTTGGATGTGTTTGTAAGTGGTTGGGAAGTACTTCGGATGTCCTCCGATGGTGTTTGGATGTGTTTGTAAGTGGTTGGGAAGTACTTCGGATGTCTTCCGATGGTGTTTGGATGTGTTTGTAAGTGGTTGGGAAGTACTTCGGATGTCTTCCGATGGTGTTTGGATGTGTTTGTAAGTGGTTGGGAAGTACTTCGGATGTCTTCCGATGGTGTTTGGATGTGTTTGTAAGTGGTTGGGAAGAACTTCGGATGTCTTCCGATGGTGTTTGGATGTGTTTGTAAGTGGTTGGGAAGTAGTTCGGATGTCATCCGATGGTGTTTGGATGTACTGGGTGTTTCCAAGTACTTGGGAGTGGGAAACACCGAAAATGTACGTTGGAGATGCTTGAAAATCACTCCCAAGTACTTGGAAACGTAAATATCTCCCAAACTAGGAGATCTAGAAGGATGCCAAGTGCATCAAACGAAAGGAAATTACATTTAAAACAAAAAACATGTTTAGCAAATTAACGATAGGACGAAAGACAAAAAAGTTATAAGCGTTTGAAGGTGCAATTGAACCCTTGCACCTTCAAACGCTTATAACTTTTCCGTCTTTCGTCCGATCTTCGATTTGACCCCCATGTTTGGCGTCGCAAATTTAATTTCCTTTCGATTGGTGCCAAAAGCGTCCTTCTAGCTCTCCTAGTTTTCGAGATATTCACGTTTTGTCGAAAACCTCTTTTTTTGACTTGTTCTTCTTCTTTTTGAACCCTTGCACCTTCAAACGCTTATAACTTCGTTCTCTTTCGACCAATCCGTGATTTTTTTCCTTTTATATTGTGTAGAATTTAATTACCTTTCGTTTGATGCCCCGGGCGTCCTTCTAGCTCTTCTAGTTTTCGAGATATTCACGTTTTGCCGAAGACCTTTTTTCTCTACTTCTTCTTGCAGAAAGACTTATAATAAATTCCCGCCACACATTTCCCGACGTAACTAAACCCTATAAAAACCGGTCCCTTCATTCCTTGACTTGACGAATTGTTCCTTCAGCACGTCTTCCAACCCTTGCCTCTTTGAGGGCTTATAACTTTGTTGCCGTTCGTCCTATCGTTAATTTGCTAAACATGTTTTTTGTTTAAAATTTAATTTCCTTTCGTTTGGTGCGTTAAGCGTCCTTCTAGCTCTTCAAGTTTTCGAGATTGGGAAGTACTTCGGATGTCTTCCGATGGTGTTTGGATGTGTTTGTAAGTGGTTGGGAAGTACTTCGGATGTCTTCCGATGGTGTTTGGATGTGTTTGTAAGTGGTTGGGAAGTACTTCGGAGGTCATCCGATGGTGTTGGGATGTGTTTGTAAGTGGTTGGGAAGTACTTTGGATGTCTTCCGATGGTGTTTGGATGTGTTTGTAAGTGGTTGGGAAGTACTTTGGATGTCTTCCGATGGTGTTTGGATGTGTTTGTAAGTGGTTGGGAAGTACTTTGGATGTCTTCCGATGGTGTTTGGATGTGTTTGTAAGTGGTTTGGAAGTACTTCGGATGTCTTCCGATGGTGTTCGGATGTGTTTGTAAGTGGTTGGGAAGTACTTTGGATGTCTTCCGATGGTGTTTGGATGTGTTTGTAAGTGGTTGGGAAGTACTTCGGATGTCTTCCGATGGTGTTTGGATGTGTTTGTAAGTGGTTGGGAAGTACTTCGGATGTCTTCCGATGGTGTTTGGATGTGTTTGTAAGTGGTTGGGAAGTACTTCGGATGTCTTCCGATGGTGTTTGGATGTGTTTGTAAGTGGTTGGGAAGTACTTCGGATGTCTTCCGATGGTGTTTGGATGTGTTTGTAAGTGGTTGGGAAGTACTTCGGATGTCTTCCGATGGTGTTGGGATGTGTTTGTAAGTGGTTGGGAAGTACTTCGGATGTCTTCCGATGGTGTTTGGATGTGTTTGTAAGTGGTTGGGAAGTACTTCGGATGTCATCCGATGGTATTTGGATGTGTTTGTAAGTGGTTGGGAAGTACTTCGGATGTCTTTCGATGGTGTTTGGATGTGTTTGTAAGTGGTTGGGAAGTACTTCGGATGTCTTCCGATGGTGTTTGGATGTGTTTGTAAGTGGTTGGGAAGTACTTCGGATGTCTTCCGATGGTGTTGGGATGTGTTTGTAAGTGGTTGGGAAGTACTTTGGATGTCTTCCGATGGTGTTTGGATGTGTTTGTAAGTGGTTGGGAAGTACTTCGGATGTCTTCCGATGGTATTTGGATGTGTTTGTAAGTGGTTGGGAAGTACTTCGGATGTCTTTCGATGGTGTTTGGATGTGTTTGTAAGTGGTTGGGAAGTACTTTGGATGTCTTCCGATGGTGTTTGGATGTGTTTGTAAGTGGTTGGGAAGTACTTTGGATGTCTTCCGATGGTGTTTGGATGTGTTTGTAAGTGGTTTGGAAGTACTTCGGATGTCTTCCGATGGTGTTTGGATGTGTTTGTAAGTGGTTGGGAAGTACTTCGGATGTCTTCCGATGGTGTTTGGATGTGTTTGTAAGTGGTTGGGAAGTACTTCGGATGTCTTCCGATGGTGTTCGGATGTGTTTGTAAGTGGTTGGGAAGTACTTTGGATGTCTTCCGATGGTGTTTGGATGTGTTTGTAAGTGGTTGGGAAGTACTTCGGAGGTCTTCCGATGGTGTTTGGATGTGTTTGTAAGTGGTTGGGAAGTACTTTGGATGTCTTCCGATGGTGTTTGGATGTGTTTGTAAGTGGTTGGGAAGTACTTCGGATGTCTTCCGATGGTGTTTGGATGTGTTTGTAAGTGGTTTGGAAGTACTTCGGATGTCTTCCGATGGTGTTTGGATGTGTTTGTAAGTGGTTGGGAAGTACTTCGGATGTCTTCCGATGGTGTTTGGATGTGTTTGTAAGTGGTTGGGAAGTACTTCGGATGTCTTCCGATGGTGTTCGGATGTGTTTGTAAGTGGTTGGGAAGTACTTCGGATGTCTTCCGATGGTGTTTGGATGTGTTTGTAAGTGGTTGGGAAGTACTTCGGATGTCATCCGATGGTATTTGGATGTGTTTGTAAGTGGTTGGGAAGTACTTCGGATGTCTTTCGATGGTGTTTGGATGTGTTTGTAAGTGGTTGGGAAGTACTTCGGATGTCTTCCGATGGTGTTGGGATGTGTTTGTAAGTGGTTGGGAAGTACTTTGGATGTCTTCCGATGGTGTTGGGATGTGTTTGTAAGTGGTTGGGAAGTACTTTGGATGTCTTCCGATGGTGTTTGGATGTGTTTGTAAGTGGTTGGGAAGTACTTCGGATGTCTTCCGATGGTATTTGGATGTGTTTGTAAGTGGTTGGGAAGTACTTCGGATGTCTTTCGATGGTGTTTGGATGTGTTTGTAAGTGGTTGGGAAGTACTTTGGATGTCTTCCGATGGTGTTTGGATGTGTTTGTAAGTGGTTGGGAAGTACTTTGGATGTCTTCCGATGGTGTTTGGATGTGTTTGTAAGTGGTTTGGAAGTACTTCGGATGTCTTCCGATGGTGTTTGGATGTGTTTGTAAGTGGTTGGGAAGTACTTCGGATGTCTTCCGATGGTGTTTGGATGTGTTTGTAAGTGGTTGGGAAGTACTTCGGAGGTCATCCGATGGTGTTGGGATGTGTTTGTAAGTGGTTGGGAAGTACTTTGGATGTCTTCCGATGGTGTTTGGATGTGTTTGTAAGTGGTTGGGAAGTACTTTGGATGTCTTCCGATGGTGTTTGGATGTGTTTGTAAGTGGTTGGGAAGTACTTTGGATGTCTTCCGATGGTGTTTGGATGTGTTTGTAAGTGGTTTGGAAGTACTTCGGATGTCTTCCGATGGTGTTCGGATGTGTTTGTAAGTGGTTGGGAAGTACTTTGGATGTCTTCCGATGGTGTTTGGATGTGTTTGTAAGTGGTTGGGAAGTACTTCGGATGTCTTCCGATGGTGTTTGGATGTGTTTGTAAGTGGTTGGGAAGTACTTCGGATGTCTTCCGATGGTGTTTGGATGTGTTTGTAAGTGGTTGGGAAGTACTTCGGAGGTCATCCGATGGTGTTGGGATGTGTTTGTAAGTGGTTGGGAAGTACTTTGGATGTCTTCCGATGGTGTTTGGATGTGTTTGTAAGTGGTTGGGAAGTACTTCGGATGTCTTCCGATGGTGTTTGGATGTGTTTGTAAGTGGTTGGGAAGTACTTCGGATGTCTTCCGATGGTGTTGGGATGTGTTTGTAAGTGGTTGGGAAGTACTTCGGATGTCTTCCGATGGTGTTTGGATGTGTTTGTAAGTGGTTGGGAAGTACTTCGGATGTCTTCCGATGGTGTTTGGATGTGTTTGTAAGTGGTTGGGAAGTACTTCGGATGTCTTCCGATGGTGTTTGGATGTGTTTGTAAGTGGTTGGGAAGTACTTCGGATGTCTTCCGATGGTGTTTGGATGTGTTTGTAAGTGGTTGGGAAGTACTTCGGATGTCTTCCGATGGTGTTGGGATGTGTTTGTAAGTGGTTGGGAAGTACTTCGGATGTCTTCCGATGGTGTTTGGATGTGTTTGTAAGTGGTTGGGAAGTACTTCGGATGTCATCCGATGGTGTTTGGATGTGTTTGTAAGTGGTTGGGAAGTACTTCGGATGTCTTTCGATGGTGTTTGGATGTGTTTGTAAGTGGTTGGGAAGTACTTCGGATGTCTTCCGATGGTGTTGGGATGTGTTTGTAAGTGGTTGGGAAGTACTTCGGATGTCTTCCGATGGTGTTGGGATGTGTTTGTAAGTGGTTGGGAAGTACTTTGGATGTCTTCCGATGGTGTTTGGATGTGTTTGTAAGTGGTTGGGAAGTACTTCGGATGTCTTCCGATGGTGTTTGGATGTGTTTGTAAGTGGTTGGGAAGTACTTTGGATGTCTTCCGATGGTGTTTGGATGTGTTTGTAAGTGGTTGGGAAGTACTTCGGAGGTCATCCGATGGTGTTCGGATGTGTTTGTAAGTGGTTGGGAAGTACTTCGGAGGTCATCCGATGGTGTTTGGATGTGTTTGTAAGTGGTTGGGAAGTACTTCGGATGTCTTCCGATGGTGTTTGGATGTGTTTGTAAGTGGTTGGGAAGTACTTCGGATGTCTTCCGATGGTGTTTGGATGTGTTTGTAAGTGGTTGGGAAGTACTTCGGATGTCTTCCGATGGTGTTGGGATGTGTTTGTAAGTGGTTGGGAAGTACTTCGGATGTCTTCCGATGGTGTTTGGATGTGTTTGTAAGTGGTTGGGAAGTACTTCGGATGTCATCCGATGGTATTTGGATGTGTTTGTAAGTGGTTGGGAAGTACTTCGGATGTCTTCCGATGGTATTTGGATGTGTTTGTAAGTGGTTGGGAAGTACTTCGGATGTCTTTCGATGGTGTTTGGATGTGTTTGTAAGTGGTTGGGAAGTACTTTGGATGTCTTCCGATGGTGTTTGGATGTGTTTGTAAGTGGTTGGGAAGTACTTTGGATGTCTTCCGATGGTGTTTGGATGTGTTTGTAAGTGGTTTGGAAGTACTTCGGATGTCTTCCGATGGTGTTTGGATGTGTTTGTAAGTGGTTGGGAAGTACTTCGGATGTCTTCCGATGGTGTTTGGATGTGTTTGTAAGTGGTTGGGAAGTACTTCGGATGTCATCCGATGGTGTTGGGATGTGTTTGTAAGTGGTTGGGAAGTACTTTGGATGTCTTCCGATGGTGTTTGGATGTGTTTGTAAGTGGTTGGGAAGTACTTCGGATGTCTTCCGATGGTGTTTGGATGTGTTTGTAAGTGGTTGGGAAGTACTTTGGATGTCTTCCGATGGTGTTTGGATGTGTTTGTAAGTGGTTGGGAAGTACTTCGGATGTCTTCCGATGGTATTTGGATGTGTTTGTAAGTGGTTGGGAAGTACTTTGGATGTCTTCCGATGGTGTTTGGATGTGTTTGTAAGTGGTTGGGAAGAACTTCGGATGTCTTCCGATGGTGTTTGGATGTGTTTGTAAGTGGTTGGGAAGTACTTCGGATGTCTTCCGATGGTGTTGGGATGTGTTTGTAAGTGGTTGGGAAGTACTTCGGATGTCTTCCGATGGTGTTTGGATGTGTTTGTAAGTGGTTGGGAAGTACTTCGGATGTCATCCGATGGTATTTGGATGTGTTTGTAAGTGGTTGGGAAGTACTTCGGATGTCTTTCGATGGTGTTTGGATGTGTTTGTAAGTGGTTGGGAAGTACTTCGGATGTCTTCCGATGGTGTTGGGATGTGTTTGTAAGTGGTTGGGAAGTACTTCGGATGTCTTCCGATGGTGTTGGGATGTGTTTGTAAGTGGTTGGGAAGTACTTTGGATGTCTTCCGATGGTGTTTGGATGTGTTTGTAAGTGGTTGGGAAGTACTTCGGATGTCTTCCGATGGTATTTGGATGTGTTTGTAAGTGGTTGGGAAGTACTTCGGATGTCTTCCGATGGTGTTTGGATGTGTTTGTAAGTGGTTGGGAAGTACTTCGGATGTCTTCCGATGGTGTTTGGATGTGTTTGTAAGTGGTTGGGAAGTACTTCGGATGTCTTCCGATGGTGTTTGGATGTGTTTGTAAGTGGTTGGGAAGTACTTCGGATGTCATCCGATGGTATTTGGATGTGTTTGTAAGTGGTTGGGAAGTACTTCGGATGTCTTTCGATGGTGTTTGGATGTGTTTGTAAGTGGTTGGGAAGTACTTCGGATGTCTTCCGATGGTGTTTGGATGTGTTTGTAAGTGGTTGGGAAGTACTTCGGATGTCTTCCGATGGTGTTGGGATGTGTTTGTAAGTGGTTGGGAAGTACTTTGGATGTCTTCCGATGGTATTTGGATGTGTTTGTAAGTGGTTGGGAAGTACTTCGGATGTCTTCCGATGGTATTTGGATGTGTTTGTAAGTGGTTGGGAAGTACTTCGGATGTCTTTCGATGGTGTTTGGATGTGTTTGTAAGTGGTTGGGAAGTACTTTGGATGTCTTCCGATGGTGTTTGGATGTGTTTGTAAGTGGTTGGGAAGTACTTTGGATGTCTTCCGATGGTGTTTGGATGTGTTTGTAAGTGGTTTGGAAGTACTTCGGATGTCTTCCGATGGTGTTTGGATGTGTTTGTAAGTGGTTGGGAAGTACTTCGGATGTCTTCCGATGGTGTTTGGATGTGTTTGTAAGTGGTTGGGAAGTACTTCGGATGTCTTCCGATGGTGTTCGGATGTGTTTGTAAGTGGTTGGGAAGTACTTCGGAGGTCTTCCGATGGTGTTTGGATGTGTTTGTAAGTGGTTGGGAAGTACTTCGGAGGTCATCCGATGGTGTTGGGATGTGTTTGTAAGTGGTTGGGAAGTACTTTGGATGTCTTCCGATGGTGTTTGGATGTGTTTGTAAGTGGTTGGGAAGTACTTTGGAGGTCTTCCGATGGTGTTTGGATGTGTTTGTAAGTGGTTGGGAAGTACTTCGGATGTCTTCCGATGGTGTTTGGATGTGTTTGTAAGTGGTTGGGAAGTACTTCGGAGGTCATCCGATGGTGTTCGGATGTGTTTGTAAGTGGTTGGGAAGTACTTCGGAGGTCATCCGATGGTGTTTGGATGTGTTTGTAAGTGGTTGGGAAGTACTTCGGATGTCCTCCGATGGTGTTTGGATGTGTTTGTAAGTGGTTGGGAAGTACTTCGGATGTCTTTCGATGGTGTTTGGATGTGTTTGTAAGTGGTTGGGAAGTACTTCGGATGTCTTCCGATGGTGTTTGGATGTGTTTGTAAGTGGTTGGGAAGTACTTCGGATGTCTTCCGATGGTGTTTGGATGTGTTTGTAAGTGGTTGGGAAGAACTTCGGATGTCTTCCGATGGTGTTTGGATGTGTTTGTAAGTGGTTGGGAAGTAGTTCGGATGTCATCCGATGGTGTTTGGATGTACTGGGTGTTTCCAAGTACTTGGGAGTGGGAAACACCGAAAATGTACGTTGGAGATGCTTGAAAATCACTCCCAAGTACTTGGAAACGTAAATATCTCCCAAACTAGGAGATCTAGAAGGATGCCAAGTGCATCAAACGAAAGGAAATTACATTTAAAACAAAAAACATGTTTAGCAAATTAACGATAGGACGAAAGACAAAAAAGTTATAAGCGTTTGAAGGTGCAATTGAACCCTTGCACCTTCAAACGCTTATAACTTTTCCGTCTTTCGTCCGATCTTCGATTTGACCCCCATGTTTGGCGTCGCAAATTTAATTTCCTTTCGATTGGTGCCAAAAGCGTCCTTCTAGCTCTCCTAGTTTTCGAGATATTCACGTTTTGTCGAAAACCTCTTTTTTTGACTTGTTCTTCTTCTTTTTGAACCCTTGCACCTTCAAACGCTTATAACTTCGTTCTCTTTCGACCAATCCGTGATTTTTTTCCTTTTATATTGTGTAGAATTTAATTACCTTTCGTTTGATGCCCCGGGCGTCCTTCTAGCTCTTCTAGTTTTCGAGATATTCACGTTTTGCCGAAGACCTTTTTTCTCTACTTCTTCTTGCAGAAAGACTTATAATAAATTCCCGCCACACATTTCCCGACGTAACTAAACCCTATAAAAACCGGTCCCTTCATTCCTTGACTTGACGAATTGTTCCTTCAGCACGTCTTCCAACCCTTGCCTCTTTGAGGGCTTATAACTTTGTTGCCGTTCGTCCTATCGTTAATTTGCTAAACATGTTTTTTGTTTAAAATTTAATTTCCTTTCGTTTGGTCCGTTAAGCGTCCTTCTAGCTCTTCAAGTTTTCGAGATTGGGAAGTAGTTCGGTTTGTAAGTGGTTGGGAAGTACTTCGGATGTCTTCCGATGGTGTTGGGATGTGTTTGTAAGTGGTTGGGAAGTACTTCGGATGTCTTCCGATGGTGTTGGGATGTGTTTGTAAGTGGTTGGGAAGTACTTTGGATGTCTTCCGATGGTGTTTGGATGTGTTTGTAAGTGGTTGGGAAGTACTTCGGATGTCTTCCGATGGTGTTGGGATGTGTTTGTAAGTGGTTGGGAAGTACTTCGGATGTCTTCCGATGGTGTTGGGATGTGTTTGTAAGTGGTTGGGAAGTACTTCGGATGTCTTCCGATGGTGTTTGGATGTGTTTGTAAGTGGTTGGGAAGTACTTCGGATGTCTTTCGATGGTGTTTGGATGTGTTTGTAAGTGGTTGGGAAGTACTTCGGATGTCTTTCGATGGTGTTTGGATGTGTTTGTAAGTGGTTGGGAAGTACTTCGGATGTCTTCCGATGGTGTTGGGATGTGTTTGTAAGTGGTTGGGAAGTACTTCGGATGTCTTCCGATGGTGTTGGGATGTGTTTGTAAGTGGTTGGGAAGTACTTTGGATGTCTTCCGATGGTGTTTGGATGTGTTTGTAAGTGGTTGGGAAGTACTTCGGATGTCTTCCGATGGTATTTGGATGTGTTTGTAAGTGGTTGGGAAGTACTTCGGATGTCTTCCGATGGTGTTTGGATGTGTTTGTAAGTGGTTGGGAAGTACTTCGGATGTCTTCCGATGGTGTTGGGATGTGTTTGTAAGTGGTTGGGAAGTACTTCGGATGTCTTCCGATGGTGTTTGGATGTGTTTGTAAGTGGTTGGGAAGTACTTCGGATGTCATCCGATGGTATTTGGATGTGTTTGTAAGTGGTTGGGAAGTACTTCGGATGTCTTTCGATGGTGTTTGGATGTGTTTGTAAGTGGTTGGGAAGTACTTCGGATGTCTTCCGATGGTGTTGGGATGTGTTTGTAAGTGGTTGGGAAGTACTTCGGATGTCTTCCGATGGTGTTGGGATGTGTTTGTAAGTGGTTGGGAAGTACTTTGGATGTCTTCCGATGGTGTTTGGATGTGTTTGTAAGTGGTTGGGAAGTACTTCGGATGTCTTCCGATGGTATTTGGATGTGTTTGTAAGTGGTTGGGAAGTACTTCGGATGTCTTTCGATGGTGTTTGGATGTGTTTGTAAGTGGTTGGGAAGTACTTCGGATGTCTTCCGATGGTGTTGGGATGTGTTTGTAAGTGGTTGGGAAGTACTTCGGATGTCTTCCGATGGTGTTTGGATGTGTTTGTAAGTGGTTGGGAAGTACTTTGGATGTCTTCCGATGGTGTTTGGATGTGTTTGTAAGTGGTTGGGAAGTACTTTGGATGTCTTCCGATGGTGTTTGGATGTGTTTGTAAGTGGTTGGGAAGTACTTCGGATGTCTTCCGATGGTGTTTGGATGTGTTTGTAAGTGGTTGGGAAGTACTTCGGATGTCTTCCGATGGTGTTGGGATGTGTTTGTAAGTGGTTGGGAAGTACTTTGGATGTCTTCCGATGGTGTTTGGATGTGTTTGTAAGTGGTTGGGAAGTACTTTGGATGTCTTCCGATGGTGTTTGGATGTGTTTGTAAGTGGTTTGGAAGTACTTCGGATGTCTTCCGATGGTGTTTGGATGTGTTTGTAAGTGGTTGGGAAGTACTTCGGATGTCTTCCGATGGTGTTTGGATGTGTTTGTAAGTGGTTGGGAAGTACTTCGGATGTCTTCCGATGGTGTTCGGATGTGTTTGTAAGTGGTTGGGAAGTACTTCGGAGGTCTTCCGATGGTGTTTGGATGTGTTTGTAAGTGGTTGGGAAGTACTTCGGAGGTCATCCGATGGTGTTGGGATGTGTTTGTAAGTGGTTGGGAAGTACTTTGGATGTCTTCCGATGGTGTTTGGATGTGTTTGTAAGTGGTTGGGAAGTACTTTGGATGTCTTCCGATGGTGTTTGGATGTGTTTGTAAGTGGTTGGGAAGTACTTCGGATGTCTTCCGATGGTGTTTGGATGTGTTTGTAAGTGGTTGGGAAGTACTTCGGAGGTCATCCGATGGTGTTCGGATGTGTTTGTAAGTGGTTGGGAAGTACTTCGGAGGTCATCCGATGGTGTTTGGATGTGTTTGTAAGTGGTTGGGAAGTACTTCGGATGTCCTCCGATGGTGTTTGGATGTGTTTGTAAGTGGTTGGGAAGTACTTCGGATGTCTTCCGATGGTGTTTGGATGTGTTTGTAAGTGGTTGGGAAGTACTTCGGATGTCTTCCGATGGTGTTTGGATGTGTTTGTAAGTGGTTGGGAAGTACTTCGGATGTCTTCCGATGGTGTTTGGATGTGTTTGTAAGTGGTTGGGAAGAACTTCGGATGTCTTCCGATGGTGTTTGGATGTGTTTGTAAGTGGTTGGGAAGTAGTTCGGATGTCATCCGATGGTGTTTGGATGTACTGGGTGTTTCCAAGTACTTGGGAGTGGGAAACACCGAAAATGTACGTTGGAGATGCTTGAAAATCACTCCCAAGTACTTGGAAACGTAAATATCTCCCAAACTAGGAGATCTAGAAGGATGCCAAGTGCATCAAACGAAAGGAAATTACATTTAAAACAAAAAACATGTTTAGCAAATTAACGATAGGACGAAAGACAAAAAAGTTATAAGCGTTTGAAGGTGCAATTGAACCCTTGCACCTTCAAACGCTTATAACTTTTCCGTCTTTCGTCCGATCTTCGATTTGACCCCCATGTTTGGCGTCGCAAATTTAATTTCCTTTCGATTGGTGCCAAAAGCGTCCTTCTAGCTCTCCTAGTTTTCGAGATATTCACGTTTTGTCGAAAACCTCTTTTTTTGACTTGTTCTTCTTCTTTTTGAACCCTTGCACCTTCAAACGCTTATAACTTCGTTCTCTTTCGACCAATCCGTGATTTTTTTCCTTTTATATTGTGTAGAATTTAATTACCTTTCGTTTGATGCCCCGGGCGTCCTTCTAGCTCTTCTAGTTTTCGAGATATTCACGTTTTGCCGAAGACCTTTTTTCTCTACTTCTTCTTGCAGAAAGACTTATAATAAATTCCCGCCACACATTTCCCGACGTAACTAAACCCTATAAAAACCGGTCCCTTCATTCCTTGACTTGACGAATTGTTCCTTCAGCACGTCTTCCAACCCTTGCCTCTTTGAGGGCTTATAACTTTGTTGCCGTTCGTCCTATCGTTAATTTGCTAAACATGTTTTTTGTTTAAAATTTAATTTCCTTTCGTTTGGTGCGTTAAGCGTCCTTCTAGCTCTTCAAGTTTTCGAGATTGGGAAGTACTTCGGATGTCTTCCGATGGTGTTTGGATGTGTTTGTAAGTGGTTGGGAAGTACTTCGGATGTCTTCCGATGGTGTTTGGATGTGTTTGTAAGTGGTTGGGAAGTACTTCGGAGGTCATCCGATGGTGTTGGGATGTGTTTGTAAGTGGTTGGGAAGTACTTTGGATGTCTTCCGATGGTGTTTGGATGTGTTTGTAAGTGGTTGGGAAGTACTTTGGATGTCTTCCGATGGTGTTTGGATGTGTTTGTAAGTGGTTGGGAAGTACTTTGGATGTCTTCCGATGGTGTTTGGATGTGTTTGTAAGTGGTTTGGAAGTACTTCGGATGTCTTCCGATGGTGTTCGGATGTGTTTGTAAGTGGTTGGGAAGTACTTTGGATGTCTTCCGATGGTGTTTGGATGTGTTTGTAAGTGGTTGGGAAGTACTTCGGATGTCTTCCGATGGTGTTTGGATGTGTTTGTAAGTGGTTGGGAAGTACTTCGGATGTCTTCCGATGGTGTTTGGATGTGTTTGTAAGTGGTTGGGAAGTACTTCGGATGTCTTCCGATGGTGTTTGGATGTGTTTGTAAGTGGTTGGGAAGTACTTCGGATGTCTTCCGATGGTGTTTGGATGTGTTTGTAAGTGGTTGGGAAGTACTTCGGATGTCTTCCGATGGTGTTGGGATGTGTTTGTAAGTGGTTGGGAAGTACTTCGGATGTCTTCCGATGGTGTTTGGATGTGTTTGTAAGTGGTTGGGAAGTACTTCGGATGTCATCCGATGGTATTTGGATGTGTTTGTAAGTGGTTGGGAAGTACTTCGGATGTCTTTCGATGGTGTTTGGATGTGTTTGTAAGTGGTTGGGAAGTACTTCGGATGTCTTCCGATGGTGTTGGGATGTGTTTGTAAGTGGTTGGGAAGTACTTCGGATGTCTTCCGATGGTGTTGGGATGTGTTTGTAAGTGGTTGGGAAGTACTTTGGATGTCTTCCGATGGTGTTTGGATGTGTTTGTAAGTGGTTGGGAAGTACTTCGGATGTCTTCCGATGGTATTTGGATGTGTTTGTAAGTGGTTGGGAAGTACTTCGGATGTCTTTCGATGGTGTTTGGATGTGTTTGTAAGTGGTTGGGAAGTACTTCGGATGTCTTCCGATGGTGTTTGGATGTGTTTGTAAGTGGTTGGGAAGTACTTTGGATGTCTTCCGATGGTGTTTGGATGTGTTTGTAAGTGGTTTGGAAGTACTTCGGATGTCTTCCGATGGTGTTTGGATGTGTTTGTAAGTGGTTGGGAAGTACTTCGGATGTCTTCCGATGGTGTTTGGATGTGTTTGTAAGTGGTTGGGAAGTACTTCGGATGTCTTCCGATGGTGTTCGGATGTGTTTGTAAGTGGTTGGGAAGTACTTTGGATGTCTTCCGATGGTGTTTGGATGTGTTTGTAAGTGGTTGGGAAGTACTTCGGAGGTCTTCCGATGGTGTTTGGATGTGTTTGTAAGTGGTTGGGAAGTACTTTGGATGTCTTCCGATGGTGTTTGGATGTGTTTGTAAGTGGTTGGGAAGTACTTCGGATGTCTTCCGATGGTGTTTGGATGTGTTTGTAAGTGGTTTGGAAGTACTTCGGATGTCTTCCGATGGTGTTTGGATGTGTTTGTAAGTGGTTGGGAAGTACTTCGGATGTCTTCCGATGGTGTTTGGATGTGTTTGTAAGTGGTTGGGAAGTACTTCGGATGTCTTCCGATGGTGTTGGGATGTGTTTGTAAGTGGTTGGGAAGTACTTCGGATGTCTTCCGATGGTGTTTGGATGTGTTTGTAAGTGGTTGGGAAGTACTTCGGATGTCTTCCGATGGTATTTGGATGTGTTTGTAAGTGGTTGGGAAGTACTTCGGATGTCTTTCGATGGTGTTTGGATGTGTTTGTAAGTGGTTGGGAAGTACTTCGGATGTCTTCCGATGGTGTTGGGATGTGTTTGTAAGTGGTTGGGAAGTACTTCGGATGTCTTCCGATGGTGTTGGGATGTGTTTGTAAGTGGTTGGGAAGTACTTTGGATGTCTTCCGATGGTGTTTGGATGTGTTTGTAAGTGGTTGGGAAGTACTTCGGATGTCTTCCGATGGTGTTTGGATGTGTTTGTAAGTGGTTGGGAAGTACTTCGGATGTCTTTCGATGGTGTTTGGATGTGTTTGTAAGTGGTTGGGAAGTACTTTGGATGTCTTCCGATGGTGTTTGGATGTGTTTGTAAGTGGTTGGGAAGTACTTTGGATGTCTTCCGATGGTGTTTGGATGTGTTTGTAAGTGGTTTGGAAGTACTTCGGATGTCTTCCGATGGTGTTTGGATGTGTTTGTAAGTGGTTGGGAAGTACTTCGGATGTCTTCCGATGGTGTTTGGATGTGTTTGTAAGTGGTTGGGAAGTACTTCGGAGGTCATCCGATGGTGTTGGGATGTGTTTGTAAGTGGTTGGGAAGTACTTTGGATGTCTTCCGATGGTGTTTGGATGTGTTTGTAAGTGGTTGGGAAGTACTTCGGATGTCTTCCGATGGTGTTTGGATGTGTTTGTAAGTGGTTGGGAAGTACTTTGGATGTCTTCCGATGGTGTTTGGATGTGTTTGTAAGTGGTTTGGAAGTACTTCGGATGTCTTCCGATGGTGTTCGGATGTGTTTGTAAGTGGTTGGGAAGTACTTTGGATGTCTTCCGATGGTGTTTGGATGTGTTTGTAAGTGGTTGGGAAGTACTTCGGATGTCTTCCGATGGTGTTTGGATGTGTTTGTAAGTGGTTGGGAAGTACTTCGGATGTCTTCCGATGGTGTTTGGATGTGTTTGTAAGTGGTTGGGAAGTACTTCGGAGGTCATCCGATGGTGTTGGGATGTGTTTGTAAGTGGTTGGGAAGTACTTTGGATGTCTTCCGATGGTGTTTGGATGTGTTTGTAAGTGGTTGGGAAGTACTTCGGATGTCTTCCGATGGTGTTTGGATGTGTTTGTAAGTGGTTGGGAAGTACTTCGGATGTCTTCCGATGGTGTTGGGATGTGTTTGTAAGTGGTTGGGAAGTACTTCGGATGTCTTCCGATGGTGTTTGGATGTGTTTGTAAGTGGTTGGGAAGTACTTCGGATGTCTTCCGATGGTGTTTGGATGTGTTTGTAAGTGGTTGGGAAGTACTTCGGAGGTCTTCCGATGGTGTTTGGATGTGTTTGTAAGTGGTTGGGAAGTACTTTGGATGTCTTCCGATGGTGTTTGGATGTGTTTGTAAGTGGTTGGGAAGTACTTCGGATGTCTTCCGATGGTGTTGGGATGTGTTTGTAAGTGGTTGGGAAGTACTTCGGATGTCTTCCGATGGTGTTTGGATGTGTTTGTAAGTGGTTGGGAAGTACTTCGGATGACATCCGATGGTATTTGGATGTGTTTGTAAGTGGTTGGGAAGTACTTCGGATGTCTTTCGATGGTGTTTGGATGTGTTTGTAAGTGGTTGGGAAGTACTTCGGATGTCTTCCGATGGTGTTGGGATGTGTTTGTAAGTGGTTGGGAAGTACTTCGGAGGTCTTCCGATGGTGTTGGGATGTGTTTGTAAGTGGTTGGGAAGTACTTTGGATGTCTTCCGATGGTGTTTGGATGTGTTTGTAAGTGGTTGGGAAGTACTTCGGATGTCTTCCGATGGTGTTTGGATGTGTTTGTAAGTGGTTGGGAAGTACTTTGGATGTCTTCCGATGGTGTTTGGATGTGTTTGTAAGTGGTTGGGAAGTACTTCGGAGGTCATCCGATGGTGTTTGGATGTGTTTGTAAGTGGTTGGGAAGTACTTCGGAGGTCATCCGATGGTGTTTGGATGTGTTTGTAAGTGGTTGGGAAGTACTTCGGATGTCCTCCGATGGTGTTTGGATGTGTTTGTAAGTGGTTGGGAAGTACTTCGGATGTCTTCCGATGGTGTTTGGATGTGTTTGTAAGTGGTTGGGAAGTACTTCGGATGTCTTCCGATGGTGTTGGGATGTGTTTGTAAGTGGTTGGGAAGTACTTCGGATGTCTTCCGATGGTGTTTGGATGTGTTTGTAAGTGGTTGGGAAGTACTTCGGATGTCATCCGATGGTATTTGGATGTGTTTGTAAGTGGTTGGGAAGTACTTCGGATGTCTTCCGATGGTATTTGGATGTGTTTGTAAGTGGTTGGGAAGTACTTCGGATGTCTTTCGATGGTGTTTGGATGTGTTTGTAAGTGGTTGGGAAGTACTTTGGATGTCTTCCGATGGTGTTTGGATGTGTTTGTAAGTGGTTGGGAAGTACTTTGGATGTCTTCCGATGGTGTTTGGATGTGTTTGTAAGTGGTTTGGAAGTACTTCGGATGTCTTCCGATGGTGTTTGGATGTGTTTGTAAGTGGTTGGGAAGTACTTCGGATGTCTTCCGATGGTGTTTGGATGTGTTTGTAAGTGGTTGGGAAGTACTTCGGAGGTCATCCGATGGTGTTGGGATGTGTTTGTAAGTGGTTGGGAAGTACTTTGGATGTCTTCCGATGGTGTTTGGATGTGTTTGTAAGTGGTTGGGAAGTACTTTGGATGTCTTCCGATGGTGTTTGGATGTGTTTGTAAGTGGTTGGGAAGTACTTTGGATGTCTTCCGATGGTGTTTGGATGTGTTTGTAAGTGGTTGGGAAGTACTTCGGATGTCTTCCGATGGTATTTGGATGTGTTTGTAAGTGGTTGGGAAGTACTTTGGATGTCTTCCGATGGTGTTTGGATGTGTTTGTAAGTGGTTGGGAAGAACTTCGGATGTCTTCCGATGGTGTTTGGATGTGTTTGTAAGTGGTTGGGAAGTACTTCGGATGTCTTCCGATGGTGTTGGGATGTGTTTGTAAGTGGTTGGGAAGTACTTCGGATGTCTTTCGATGGTGTTTGGATGTGTTTGTAAGTGGTTGGGAAGTACTTCGGATGTCATCCGATGGTATTTGGATGTGTTTGTAAGTGGTTGGGAAGTACTTCGGATGTCTTTCGATGGTGTTTGGATGTGTTTGTAAGTGGTTGGGAAGTACTTCGGATGTCTTCCGATGGTGTTGGGATGTGTTTGTAAGTGGTTGGGAAGTACTTCGGATGTCTTCCGATGGTGTTGGGATGTGTTTGTAAGTGGTTGGGAAGTACTTTGGATGTCTTCCGATGGTGTTTGGATGTGTTTGTAAGTGGTTGGGAAGTACTTCGGATGTCTTCCGATGGTATTTGGATGTGTTTGTAAGTGGTTGGGAAGTACTTCGGATGTCTTTCGATGGTGTTTGGATGTGTTTGTAAGTGGTTGGGAAGTACTTTGGATGTCTTCCGATGGTGTTTGGATGTGTTTGTAAGTGGTTGGGAAGTACTTTGGATGTCTTCCGATGGTGTTTGGATGTGTTTGTAAGTGGTTTGGAAGTACTTCGGATGTCTTCCGATGGTGTTTGGATGTGTTTGTAAGTGGTTGGGAAGTACTTCGGATGTCTTCCGATGGTGTTTGGATGTGTTTGTAAGTGGTTGGGAAGTACTTCGGATGTCTTCCGATGGTGTTCGGATGTGTTTGTAAGTGGTTGGGAAGTACTTCGGAGGTCTTCCGATGGTGTTTGGATGTGTTTGTAAGTGGTTGGGAAGTACTTCGGAGGTCATCCGATGGTGTTGGGATGTGTTTGTAAGTGGTTGGGAAGTACTTTGGATGTCTTCCGATGGTGTTTGGATGTGTTTGTAAGTGGTTGGGAAGTACTTTGGATGTCTTCCGATGGTGTTTGGATGTGTTTGTAAGTGGTTGGGAAGTACTTCGGATGTCTTCCGATGGTGTTTGGATGTGTTTGTAAGTGGTTGGGAAGTACTTCGGAGGTCATCCGATGGTGTTCGGATGTGTTTGTAAGTGGTTGGGAAGTACTTCGGAGGTCATCCGATGGTGTTTGGATGTGTTTGTAAGTGGTTGGGAAGTACTTCGGATGTCCTCCGATGGTGTTTGGATGTGTTTGTAAGTGGTTGGGAAGTACTTCGGATGTCTTCCGATGGTGTTTGGATGTGTTTGTAAGTGGTTGGGAAGTACTTCGGATGTCTTCCGATGGTGTTTGGATGTGTTTGTAAGTGGTTGGGAAGTACTTCGGATGTCTTCCGATGGTGTTTGGATGTGTTTGTAAGTGGTTGGGAAGAACTTCGGATGTCTTCCGATGGTGTTTGGATGTGTTTGTAAGTGGTTGGGAAGTAGTTCGGATGTCATCCGATGGTGTTTGGATGTACTGGGTGTTTCCAAGTACTTGGGAGTGGGAAACACCGAAAATGTACGTTGGAGATGCTTGAAAATCACTCCCAAGTACTTGGAAACGTAAATATCTCCCAAACTAGGAGATCTAGAAGGATGCCAAGTGCATCAAACGAAAGGAAATTACATTTAAAACAAAAAACATGTTTAGCAAATTAACTATAGGACGAAAGACAAAAAAGTTATAAGCGTTTGAAGGTGCAATTGAACCCTTGCACCTTCAAACGCTTATAACTTTTCCGTCTTTCGTCCGATCTTCGATTTGACCCCCATGTTTGGCGTCGCAAATTTAATTTCCTTTCGATTGGTGCCAAAAGCGTCCTTCTAGCTCTCCTAGTTTTCGAGATATTCACGTTTTGTCGAAAACCTCTTTTTTTGACTTGTTCTTCTTCTTTTTGAACCCTTGCACCTTCAAACGCTTATAACTTCGTTCTCTTTCGACCAATCCGTGATTTTTTTCCTTTTATATTGTGTAGAATTTAATTACCTTTCGTTTGATGCCCCGGGCGTCCTTCTAGCTCTTCTAGTTTTCGAGATATTCACGTTTTGCCGAAGACCTTTTTTCTCTACTTCTTCTTGCAGAAAGACTTATAATAAATTCCCGCCACACATTTCCCGACGTAACTAAACCCTATAAAAACCGGTCCCTTCATTCCTTGACTTGACGAATTGTTCCTTCAGCACGTCTTCCAACCCTTGCCTCTTTGAGGGCTTATAACTTTGTTGCCGTTCGTCCTATCGTTAATTTGCTAAACATGTTTTTTGTTTAAAATTTAATTTCCTTTCGTTTGGTGCGTTAAGCGTCCTTCTAGCTCTTCAAGTTTTCGAGATTGGGAAGTACTTCGGATGTCTTCCGATGGTGTTTGGATGTGTTTGTAAGTGGTTGGGAAGTACTTCGGATGTCTTCCGATGGTGTTTGGATGTGTTTGTAAGTGGTTGGGAAGTACTTCGGATGTCATCCGATGGTGTTGGGATGTGTTTGTAAGTGGTTGGGAAGTACTTTGGATGTCTTCCGATGGTGTTTGGATGTGTTTGTAAGTGGTTGGGAAGTACTTTGGATGTCTTCCGATGGTGTTTGGATGTGTTTGTAAGTGGTTGGGAAGTACTTTGGATGTCTTCCGATGGTGTTTGGATGTGTTTGTAAGTGGTTTGGAAGTACTTCGGATGTCTTCCGATGGTGTTCGGATGTGTTTGTAAGTGGTTGGGAAGTACTTTGGATGTCTTCCGATGGTGTTTGGATGTGTTTGTAAGTGGTTGGGAAGTACTTCGGATGTCTTCCGATGGTGTTGGGATGTGTTTGTAAGTGGTTGGGAAGTACTTCGGATGTCTTCCGATGGTGTTTGGATGTGTTTGTAAGTGGTTGGGAAGTACTTCGGATGTCTTCCGATGGTGTTTGGATGTGTTTGTAAGTGGTTGGGAAGTACTTCGGATGTCTTCCGATGGTGTTTGGATGTGTTTGTAAGTGGTTGGGAAGTACTTCGGATGTCTTCCGATGGTGTTGGGATGTGTTTGTAAGTGGTTGGGAAGTACTTCGGATGTCTTCCGATGGTGTTTGGATGTGTTTGTAAGTGGTTGGGAAGTACTTCGGATGTCATCCGATGGTATTTGGATGTGTTTGTAAGTGGTTGGGAAGTACTTCGGATGTCTTTCGATGGTGTTTGGATGTGTTTGTAAGTGGTTGGGAAGTACTTCGGATGTCTTCCGATGGTGTTGGGATGTGTTTGTAAGTGGTTGGGAAGTACTTCGGATGTCTTCCGATGGTGTTGGGATGTGTTTGTAAGTGGTTGGGAAGTACTTTGGATGTCTTCCGATGGTGTTTGGATGTGTTTGTAAGTGGTTGGGAAGTACTTTGGATGTCTTCCGATGGTGTTTGGATGTGTTTGTAAGTGGTTGGGAAGTACTTTGGATGTCTTCCGATGGTGTTTGGATGTGTTTGTAAGTGGTTGGGAAGTACTTTGGATGTCTTCCGATGGTGTTTGGATGTGTTTGTAAGTGGTTTGGAAGTACTTCGGATGTCTTCCGATGGTGTTTGGATGTGTTTGTAAGTGGTTGGGAAGTACTTCGGATGTCTTCCGATGGTGTTTGGATGTGTTTGTAAGTGGTTGGGAAGTACTTCGGATGTCTTCCGATGGTGTTCGGATGTGTTTGTAAGTGGTTGGGAAGTACTTTGGATGTCTTCCGATGGTGTTTGGATGTGTTTGTAAGTGGTTGGGAAGTACTTCGGAGGTCTTCCGATGGTGTTTGGATGTGTTTGTAAGTGGTTGGGAAGTACTTTGGATGTCTTCCGATGGTGTTTGGATGTGTTTGTAAGTGGTTGGGAAGTACTTTGGATGTCTTCCGATGGTGTTTGGATGTGTTTGTAAGTGGTTTGGAAGTACTTCGGATGTCTTCCGATGGTGTTCGGATGTGTTTGTAAGTGGTTGGGAAGTACTTTGGATGTCTTCCGATGGTGTTTGGATGTGTTTGTAAGTGGTTGGGAAGTACTTCGGATGTCTTCCGATGGTGTTTGGATGTGTTTGTAAGTGGTTGGGAAGTACTTCGGATGTCTTCCGATGGTGTTTGGATGTGTTTGTAAGTGGTTGGGAAGTACTTCGGATGTCTTCCGATGGTGTTTGGATGTGTTTGTAAGTGGTTGGGAAGTACTTCGGATGTCTTCCGATGGTGTTGGGATGTGTTTGTAAGTGGTTGGGAAGTACTTCGGATGTCTTCCGATGGTGTTTGGATGTGTTTGTAAGTGGTTGGGAAGTACTTCGGATGTCATCCGATGGTATTTGGATGTGTTTGTAAGTGGTTGGGAAGTACTTCGGATGTCTTTCGATGGTGTTTGGATGTGTTTGTAAGTGGTTGGGAAGTACTTCGGATGTCTTCCGATGGTGTTTGGATGTGTTTGTAAGTGGTTGGGAAGTACTTCGGATGTCTTCCGATGGTGTTGGGATGTGTTTGTAAGTGGTTGGGAAGTACTTTGGATGTCTTCCGATGGTGTTTGGATGTGTTTGTAAGTGGTTGGGAAGTACTTCGGATGTCTTCCGATGGTATTTGGATGTGTTTGTAAGTGGTTGGGAAGTACTTCGGATGTCTTTCGATGGTGTTTGGATGTGTTTGTAAGTGGTTGGGAAGTACTTTGGATGTCTTCCGATGGTGTTTGGATGTGTTTGTAAGTGGTTGGGAAGTACTTTGGATGTCTTCCGATGGTGTTTGGATGTGTTTGTAAGTGGTTTGGAAGTACTTCGGATGTCTTCCGATGGTGTTTGGATGTGTTTGTAAGTGGTTGGGAAGTACTTCGGATGTCTTCCGATGGTGTTTGGATGTGTTTGTAAGTGGTTGGGAAGTACTTCGGAGGTCATCCGATGGTGTTGGGATGTGTTTGTAAGTGGTTGGGAAGTACTTTGGATGTCTTCCGATGGTGTTTGGATGTGTTTGTAAGTGGTTGGGAAGTACTTTGGATGTCTTCCGATGGTGTTTGGATGTGTTTGTAAGTGGTTGGGAAGTACTTTGGATGTCTTCCGATGGTGTTTGGATGTGTTTGTAAGTGGTTTGGAAGTACTTCGGATGTCTTCCGATGGTGTTCGGATGTGTTTGTAAGTGGTTGGGAAGTACTTTGGATGTCTTCCGATGGTGTTTGGATGTGTTTGTAAGTGGTTGGGAAGTACTTCGGATGTCTTCCGATGGTGTTTGGATGTGTTTGTAAGTGGTTGGGAAGTACTTCGGATGTCTTCCGATGGTGTTTGGATGTGTTTGTAAGTGGTTGGGAAGTACTTCGGAGGTCATCCGATGGTGTTGGGATGTGTTTGTAAGTGGTTGGGAAGTACTTTGGATGTCTTCCGATGGTGTTTGGATGTGTTTGTAAGTGGTTGGGAAGTACTTCGGATGTCTTCCGATGGTGTTTGGATGTGTTTGTAAGTGGTTGGGAAGTACTTCGGATGTCTTCCGATGGTGTTGGGATGTGTTTGTAAGTGGTTGGGAAGTACTTCGGATGTCTTCCGATGGTGTTTGGATGTGTTTGTAAGTGGTTGGGAAGTACTTCGGATGTCTTCCGATGGTGTTTGGATGTGTTTGTAAGTGGTTGGGAAGTACTTCGGATGTCTTCCGATGGTGTTTGGATGTGTTTGTAAGTGGTTGGGAAGTACTTCGGATGTCTTCCGATGGTGTTTGGATGTGTTTGTAAGTGGTTGGGAAGTACTTCGGATGTCTTCCGATGGTGTTGGGATGTGTTTGTAAGTGGTTGGGAAGTACTTCGGATGTCTTCCGATGGTGTTTGGATGTGTTTGTAAGTGGTTGGGAAGTACTTCGGATGTCTTCCGATGGTATTTGGATGTGTTTGTAAGTGGTTGGGAAGTACTTCGGATGTCTTTCGATGGTGTTTGGATGTGTTTGTAAGTGGTTGGGAAGTACTTCGGATGTCTTCCGATGGTGTTGGGATGTGTTTGTAAGTGGTTGGGAAGTACTTCGGATGTCTTCCGATGGTGTTGGGATGTGTTTGTAAGTGGTTGGGAAGTACTTTGGATGTCTTCCGATGGTGTTTGGATGTGTTTGTAAGTGGTTGGGAAGTACTTCGGATGTCTTCCGATGGTATTTGGATGTGTTTGTAAGTGGTTGGGAAGTACTTTGGATGTCTTCCGATGGTGTTTGGATGTGTTTGTAAGTGGTTGGGAAGTACTTCGGAGGTCATCCGATGGTGTTCGGATGTGTTTGTAAGTGGTTGGGAAGTACTTCGGAGGTCATCCGATGGTGTTTGGATGTGTTTGTAAGTGGTTGGGAAGTACTTCGGATGTCCTCCGATGGTGTTTGGATGTGTTTGTAAGTGGTTGGGAAGTACTTCGGATGTCTTCCGATGGTGTTTGGATGTGTTTGTAAGTGGTTGGGAAGTACTTCGGATGTCTTCCGATGGTGTTTGGATGTGTTTGTAAGTGGTTGGGAAGTACTTCGGATGTCTTCCGATGGTGTTTGGATGTGTTTGTAAGTGGTTGGGAAGAACTTCGGATGTCTTCCGATGGTGTTTGGATGTGTTTGTAAGTGGTTGGGAAGTACTTCGGATGTCATCCGATGGTGTTTGGATGTACTGGGTGTTTCCAAGTACTTGGGAGTGGGAAACACCGAAAATGTACGTTGGAGATGCTTGAAAATCACTCCCAAGTACTTGGAAACGTAAATATCTCCCAAACTAGGAGATCTAGAAGGATGCCAAGTGCATCAAACGAAAGGAAATTACATTTAAAACAAAAAACATGTTTAGCAAATTAACTATAGGACGAAAGACAAAAAAGTTATAAGCGTTTGAAGGTGCAATTGAACCCTTGCACCTTCAAACGCTTATAACTTTTCCGTCTTTCGTCCGATCTTCGATTTGACCCCCATGTTTGGCGTCGCAAATTTAATTTCCTTTCGATTGGTGCCAAAAGCGTCCTTCTAGCTCTCCTAGTTTTCGAGATATTCACGTTTTGTCGAAAACCTCTTTTTTTGACTTGTTCTTCTTCTTTTTGAACCCTTGCACCTTCAAACGCTTATAACTTCGTTCTCTTTCGACCAATCCGTGATTTTTTTCCTTTTATATTGTGTAGAATTTAATTACCTTTCGTTTGATGCCCCGGGCGTCCTTCTAGCTCTTCTAGTTTTCGAGATATTCACGTTTTGCCGAAGACCTTTTTTCTCTACTTCTTCTTGCAGAAAGACTTATAATAAATTCCCGCCACACATTTCCCGACGTAACTAAACCCTATAAAAACCGGTCCCTTCATTCCTTGACTTGACGAATTGTTCCTTCAGCACGTCTTCCAACCCTTGCCTCTTTGAGGGCTTATAACTTTGTTGCCGTTCGTCCTATCGTTAATTTGCTAAACATGTTTTTTGTTTAAAATTTAATTTCCTTTCGTTTGGTGCGTTAAGCGTCCTTCTAGCTCTTCAAGTTTTCGAGATTGGGAAGTACTTCGGATGTCTTCCGATGGTGTTTGGATGTGTTTGTAAGTGGTTGGGAAGTACTTCGGATGTCTTCCGATGGTGTTTGGATGTGTTTGTAAGTGGTTGGGAAGTACTTCGGAGGTCATCCGATGGTGTTGGGATGTGTTTGTAAGTGGTTGGGAAGTACTTTGGATGTCTTCCGATGGTGTTTGGATGTGTTTGTAAGTGGTTGGGAAGTACTTCGGAGGTCATCCGATGGTGTTGGGATGTGTTTGTAAGTGGTTGGGAAGTACTTCGGATGTCATCCGATGGTGTTTGGATGTGTTTGTAAGTGGTTGGGAAGTACTTCGGATGTCTTCCGATGGTGTTGGGATGTGTTTGTAAGTGGTTGGGAAGTACTTCGGATGTCTTCCGATGGTGTTTGGATGTGTTTGTAAGTGGTTGGGAAGTACTTCGGATGTCTTCCGATGGTGTTTGGATGTGTTTGTAAGTGGTTGGGAAGTACTTCGGAGGTCATCCGATGGTGTTGGGATGTGTTTGTAAGTGGTTGGGAAGTACTTTGGATGTCTTCCGATGGTGTTTGGATGTGTTTGTAAGTGGTTGGGAAGTACTTCGGAGGTCATCCGATGGTGTTGGGATGTGTTTGTAAGTGGTTGGGAAGTACTTCGGATGTCATCCGATGGTGTTTGGATGTGTTTGTAAGTGGTTGGGAAGTACTTCGGATGTCTTCCGATGGTGTTGGGATGTGTTTGTAAGTGGTTGGGAAGTACTTCGGATGTCTTCCGATGGTGTTTGGATGTGTTTGTAAGTGGTTGGGAAGTACTTCGGATGTCTTCCGATGGTGTTTGGATGTGTTTGTAAGTGGTTGGGAAGTACTTCGGAGGTCATCCGATGGTGTTGGGATGTGTTTGTAAGTGGTTGGGAAGTACTTTGGATGTCTTCCGATGGTGTTTGGATGTGTTTGTAAGTGGTTGGGAAGTACTTTGGATGTCTTCCGATGGTGTTTGGATGTGTTTGTAAGTGGTTTGGAAGTACTTCGGATGTCTTCCGATGGTGTTCGGATGTGTTTGTAAGTGGTTGGGAAGTACTTCGGATGTCTTTCGATGGTGTTTGGATGTGTTTGTAAGTGGTTGGGAAGTACTTCGGATGTCTTTCGATGGTGTTTGGATGTGTTTGTAAGTGGTTGGGAAGTACTTTGGATGTCTTCCGATGGTGTTTGGATGTGTTTGTAAGTGGTTGGGAAGTACTTTGGATGTCTTCCGATGGTGTTTGGATGTGTTTGTAAGTGGTTTGGAAGTACTTCGGATGTCTTCCGATGGTGTTCGGATGTGTTTGTAAGTGGTTGGGAAGTACTTTGGATGTCTTCCGATGGTGTTTGGATGTGTTTGTAAGTGGTTGGGAAGTACTTCGGATGTCTTCCGATGGTATTTGGATGTGTTTGTAAGTGGTTGGGAAGTACTTCGGATGTCTTTCGATGGTGTTTGGATGTGTTTGTAAGTGGTTGGGAAGTACTTCGGAGGTCATCCGATGGTGTTCGGATGTGTTTGTAAGTGGTTGGGAAGTACTTCGGAGGTCTTCCGATGGTGTTTGGATGTGTTTGTAAGTGGTTGGGAAGTACTTCGGATGTCTTCCGATGGTGTTTGGATGTGTTTGTAAGTGGTTGGGAAGTACTTCGGATGTCTTCCGATGGTGTTTGGATGTGTTTGTAAGTGGTTGGGAAGTACTTCGGAGGTCATCCGATGGTGTTGGGATGTGTTTGTAAGTGGTTGGGAAGTACTTTGGATGTCTTCCGATGGTGTTTGGATGTGTTTGTAAGTGGTTGGGAAGTACTTTGGATGTCTTCCGATGGTGTTTGGATGTGTTTGTAAGTGGTTTGGAAGTACTTCGGATGTCTTCCGATGGTGTTCGGATGTGTTTGTAAGTGGTTGGGAAGTACTTCGGATGTCTTTCGATGGTGTTTGGATGTGTTTGTAAGTGGTTGGGAAGTACTTCGGATGTCTTCCGATGGTGTTGGGATGTGTTTGTAAGTGGTTGGGAAGTACTTCGGATGTCTTCCGATGGTGTTGGGATGTGTTTGTAAGTGGTTGGGAAGTACTTCGGATGTCTTCCGATGGTGTTTGGATGTGTTTGTAAGTGGTTGGGAAGTACTTCGGATGTCATCCGATGGTATTTGGATGTGTTTGTAAGTGGTTGGGAAGTACTTCGGATGTCTTTCGATGGTGTTTGGATGTGTTTGTAAGTGGTTGGGAAGTACTTCGGATGTCTTCCGATGGTGTTGGGATGTGTTTGTAAGTGGTTGGGAAGTACTTCGGATGTCATCCGATGGTATTTGGATGTGTTTGTAAGTGGTTGGGAAGTACTTCGGATGTCTTTCGATGGTGTTTGGATGTGTTTGTAAGTGGTTGGGAAGTACTTCGGATGTCTTCCGATGGTGTTGGGATGTGTTTGTAAGTGGTTGGGAAGTACTTCGGATGTCTTCCGATGGTGTTTGGATGTGTTTGTAAGTGGTTGGGAAGTACTTCGGATGTCTTCCGATGGTGTTGGGATGTGTTTGTAAGTGGTTGGGAAGTACTTCGGATGTCTTCCGATGGTGTTGGGATGTGTTTGTAAGTGGTTGGGAAGTACTTCGGATGTCTTCCGATGGTGTTTGGATGTGTTTGTAAGTGGTTGGGAAGTACTTTGGATGTCTTCCGATGGTGTTTGGATGTGTTTGTAAGTGGTTTGGAAGTACTTCGGAGGTCTTCCGATGGTGTTTGGATGTGTTTGTAAGTGGCTGGGACGTACTTCGGATGTCTTCCGATGGTGTTTGGATGTGTTTGTAAGTGGTTGGGAAGTACTTCGGAGGTCATCCGATGGTGTTGGGATGTGTTTGTAAGTGGTTGGGAAGTACTTTGGATGTCTTCCGATGGTGTTTGGATGTGTTTGTAAGTGGTTGGGAAGTACTTTGGATGTCTTCCGATGGTGTTTGGATGTGTTTGTAAGTGGTTGGGAAGTACTTTGGATGTCTTCCGATGGTGTTTGGATGTGTTTGTAAGTGGTTTGGAAGTACTTCGGATGTCTTCCGATGGTGTTCGGATGTGTTTGTAAGTGGTTTGGAAGTACTTCGGATGTCTTCCGATGGTGTTCGGATGTGTTTGTAAGTGGTTGGGAAGTACTTTGGATGTCTTCCGATGGTGTTTGGATGTGTTTGTAAGTGGTTGGGAAGTACTTCGGATGTCTTCCGATGGTGTTTGGATGTGTTTGTAAGTGGTTGGGAAGTACTTCGGATGTCTTCCGATGGTGTTTGGATGTGTTTGTAAGTGGTTGGGAAGTACTTCGGATGTCTTCCGATGGTGTTTGGATGTGTTTGTAAGTGGTTGGGAAGTACTTCGGATGTCTTCCGATGGTGTTTGGATGTGTTTGTAAGTGGTTGGGAAGTACTTCGGATGTCTTCCGATGGTGTTGGGATGTGTTTGTAAGTGGTTGGGAAGTACTTCGGATGTCTTCCGATGGTGTTTGGATGTGTTTGTAAGTGGTTGGGAAGTACTTCGGATGTCATCCGATGGTATTTGGATGTGTTTGTAAGTGGTTGGGAAGTACTTCGGATGTCTTTCGATGGTGTTTGGATGTGTTTGTAAGTGGTTGGGAAGTACTTCGGATGTCTTCCGATGGTGTTGGGATGTGTTTGTAAGTGGTTGGGAAGTACTTCGGATGTCTTCCGATGGTGTTGGGATGTGTTTGTAAGTGGTTGGGAAGTACTTTGGATGTCTTCCGATGGTGTTTGGATGTGTTTGTAAGTGGTTGGGAAGTACTTCGGATGTCTTCCGATGGTATTTGGATGTGTTTGTAAGTGGTTGGGAAGTACTTCGGATGTCTTTCGATGGTGTTTGGATGTGTTTGTAAGTGGTTGGGAAGTACTTTGGATGTCTTCCGATGGTGTTTGGATGTGTTTGTAAGTGGTTGGGAAGTACTTTGGATGTCTTCCGATGGTGTTTGGATGTGTTTGTAAGTGGTTGGGAAGTACTTCGGATGTCTTCCGATGGTGTTCGGATGTGTTTGTAAGTGGTTGGGAAGTACTTTGGATGTCTTCCGATGGTGTTTGGATGTGTTTGTAAGTGGTTGGGAAGTACTTCGGATGTCTTCCGATGGTATTTGGATGTGTTTGTAAGTGGTTGGGAAGTACTTCGGATGTCTTTCGATGGTGTTTGGATGTGTTTGTAAGTGGTTGGGAAGTACTTCGGAGGTCATCCGATGGTGTTCGGATGTGTTTGTAAGTGGTTGGGAAGTACTTCGGAGGTCTTCCGATGGTGTTTGGATGTGTTTGTAAGTGGCTGGGAAGTACTTCGGATGTCTTCCGATGGTGTTTGGATGTGTTTGTAAGTGGTTGGGAAGTACTTCGGATGTCTTCCGATGGTGTTTGGATGTGTTTGTAAGTGGTTGGGAAGTACTTCGGAGGTCATCCGATGGTGTTGGGATGTGTTTGTAAGTGGTTGGGAAGTACTTCGGATGTCTTCCGATGGTGTTTGGATGTGTTTGTAAGTGGTTGGGAAGTACTTTGGATGTCTTCCGATGGTGTTTGGATGTGTTTGTAAGTGGTTTGGAAGTACTTCGGATGTCTTCCGATGGTGTTCGGATGTGTTTGTAAGTGGTTGGGAAGTACTTCGGATGTCTTTCGATGGTGTTTGGATGTGTTTGTAAGTGGTTGGGAAGTACTTCGGATGTCTTTCGATGGTGTTTGGATGTGTTTGTAAGTGGTTGGGAAGTACTTTGGATGTCTTCCGATGGTGTTTGGATGTGTTTGTAAGTGGTTGGGAAGTACTTTGGATGTCTTCCGATGGTGTTTGGATGTGTTTGTAAGTGGTTTGGAAGTACTTCGGATGTCTTCCGATGGTGTTCGGATGTGTTTGTAAGTGGTTGGGAAGTACTTTGGATGTCTTCCGATGGTGTTTGGATGTGTTTGTAAGTGGTTGGGAAGTACTTCGGATGTCTTCCGATGGTATTTGGATGTGTTTGTAAGTGGTTGGGAAGTACTTCGGATGTCTTTCGATGGTGTTTGGATGTGTTTGTAAGTGGTTGGGAAGTACTTCGGAGGTCATCCGATGGTGTTCGGATGTGTTTGTAAGTGGTTGGGAAGTACTTCGGAGGTCTTCCGATGGTGTTTGGATGTGTTTGTAAGTGGCTGGGAAGTACTTCGGATGTCTTCCGATGGTGTTTGGATGTGTTTGTAAGTGGTTGGGAAGTACTTCGGATGTCTTCCGATGGTGTTTGGATGTGTTTGTAAGTGGTTGGGAAGTACTTCGGAGGTCATCCGATGGTGTTGGGATGTGTTTGTAAGTGGTTGGGAAGTACTTTGGATGTCTTCCGATGGTGTTTGGATGTGTTTGTAAGTGGTTGGGAAGTACTTTGGATGTCTTCCGATGGTGTTTGGATGTGTTTGTAAGTGGTTTGGAAGTACTTCGGATGTCTTCCGATGGTGTTCGGATGTGTTTGTAAGTGGTTGGGAAGTACTTCGGATGTCTTTCGATGGTGTTTGGATGTGTTTGTAAGTGGTTGGGAAGTACTTCGGATGTCTTCCGATGGTGTTGGGATGTGTTTGTAAGTGGTTGGGAAGTACTTCGGATGTCTTCCGATGGTGTTGGGATGTGTTTGTAAGTGGTTGGGAAGTACTTCGGATGTCTTCCGATGGTGTTTGGATGTGTTTGTAAGTGGTTGGGAAGTACTTCGGATGTCATCCGATGGTATTTGGATGTGTTTGTAAGTGGTTGGGAAGTACTTCGGATGTCTTTCGATGGTGTTTGGATGTGTTTGTAAGTGGTTGGGAAGTACTTCGGATGTCTTCCGATGGTGTTGGGATGTGTTTGTAAGTGGTTGGGAAGTACTTCGGATGTCATCCGATGGTATTTGGATGTGTTTGTAAGTGGTTGGGAAGTACTTCGGATGTCTTTCGATGGTGTTGGGATGTGTTTGTAAGTGGTTGGGAAGTACTTCGGATGTCTTCCGATGGTGTTGGGATGTGTTTGTAAGTGGTTGGGAAGTACTTTGGATGTCTTCCGATGGTGTTTGGATGTGTTTGTAAGTGGTTGGGAAGTACTTCGGATGTCTTTCGATGGTGTTTGGATGTGTTTGTAAGTGGTTGGGAAGTACTTTGGATGTCTTCCGATGGTGTTTGGATGTGTTTGTAAGTGGTTGGGAAGTACTTTGGATGTCTTCCGATGGTGTTTGGATGTGTTTGTAAGTGGTTTGGAAGTACTTCGGATGTCTTCCGATGGTGTTCGGATGTGTTTGTAAGTGGTTGGGAAGTACTTTGGATGTCTTCCGATGGTGTTTGGATGTGTTTGTAAGTGGTTGGGAAGTACTTCGGATGTCTTCCGATGGTATTTGGATGTGTTTGTAAGTGGTTGGGAAGTACTTCGGATGTCTTTCGATGGTGTTTGGATGTGTTTGTAAGTGGTTGGGAAGTACTTCGGAGGTCATCCGATGGTGTTCGGATGTGTTTGTAAGTGGTTGGGAAGTACTTCGGAGGTCTTCCGATGGTGTTTGGATGTGTTTGTAAGTGGCTGGGAAGTACTTCGGATGTCTTCCGATGGTGTTTGGATGTGTTTGTAAGTGGTTGGGAAGTACTTCGGATGTCTTCCGATGGTGTTTGGATGTGTTTGTAAGTGGTTGGGAAGTACTTCGGAGGTCATCCGATGGTGTTGGGATGTGTTTGTAAGTGGTTGGGAAGTACTTTGGATGTCTTCCGATGGTGTTTGGATGTGTTTGTAAGTGGTTGGGAAGTACTTTGGATGTCTTCCGATGGTGTTTGGATGTGTTTGTAAGTGGTTTGGAAGTACTTCGGATGTCTTCCGATGGTGTTCGGATGTGTTTGTAAGTGGTTGGGAAGTACTTCGGATGTCTTTCGATGGTGTTTGGATGTGTTTGTAAGTGGTTGGGAAGTACTTCGGATGTCTTTCGATGGTGTTTGGATGTGTTTGTAAGTGGTTGGGAAGTACTTTGGATGTCTTCCGATGGTGTTTGGATGTGTTTGTAAGTGGTTGGGAAGTACTTTGGATGTCTTCCGATGGTGTTTGGATGTGTTTGTAAGTGGTTTGGAAGTACTTCGGATGTCTTCCGATGGTGTTCGGATGTGTTTGTAAGTGGTTGGGAAGTACTTTGGATGTCTTCCGATGGTGTTTGGATGTGTTTGTAAGTGGTTGGGAAGTACTTCGGATGTCTTCCGATGGTGTTTGGATGTGTTTGTAAGTGGTTGGGAAGTACTTCGGATGTCTTCCGATGGTGTTTGGATGTGTTTGTAAGTGGTTGGGAAGTACTTCGGAGGTCTTCCGATGGTGTTTGGATGTGTTTGTAAGTGGCTGGGAAGTACTTCGGATGTCTTCCGATGGTGTTTGGATGTGTTTGTAAGTGGTTGGGAAGTACTTCGGATGTCTTCCGATGGTGTTTGGATGTGTTTGTAAGTGGTTGGGAAGTACTTCGGAGGTCATCCGATGGTGTTGGGATGTGTTTGTAAGTGGTTGGGAAGTACTTTGGATGTCTTCCGATGGTGTTTGGATGTGTTTGTAAGTGGTTGGGAAGTACTTTGGATGTCTTCCGATGGTGTTTGGATGTGTTTGTAAGTGGTTTGGAAGTACTTCGGATGTCTTCCGATGGTGTTCGGATGTGTTTGTAAGTGGTTGGGAAGTACTTCGGATGTCTTTCGATGGTGTTTGGATGTGTTTGTAAGTGGTTGGGAAGTACTTCGGATGTCTTCCGATGGTGTTGGGATGTGTTTGTAAGTGGTTGGGAAGTACTTCGGATGTCTTCCGATGGTGTTTGGATGTGTTTGTAAGTGGTTGGGAAGTACTTCGGATGTCTTCCGATGGTGTTTGGATGTGTTTGTAAGTGGTTGGGAAGTACTTCGGATGTCATCCGATGGTATTTGGATGTGTTTGTAAGTGGTTGGGAAGTACTTCGGATGTCTTTCGATGGTGTTTGGATGTGTTTGTAAGTGGTTGGGAAGTACTTCGGATGTCTTCCGATGGTGTTGGGATGTGTTTGTAAGTGGTTGGGAAGTACTTCGGATGTCATCCGATGGTGTTTGGATGTGTTTGTAAGTGGTTGGGAAGTACTTCGGATGTCTTTCGATGGTGTTTGGATGTGTTTGTAAGTGGTTGGGAAGTACTTCGGATGTCTTCCGATGGTGTTGGGATGTGTTTGTAAGTGGTTGGGAAGTACTTCGGATGTCTTCCGATGGTGTTTGGATGTGTTTGTAAGTGGTTGGGAAGTACTTCGGATGTCTTCCGATGGTGTTCGGATGTGTTTGTAAGTGGTTGGGAAGTACTTCGGATGTCTTCCGATGGTGTTGGGATGTGTTTGTAAGTGGTTGGGAAGTACTTTGGATGTCTTCCGATGGTGTTTGGATGTGTTTGTAAGTGGTTGGGAAGTACTTTGGATGTCTTCCGATGGTGTTTGGATGTGTTTGTAAGTGGTTTGGAAGTACTTCGGAGGTCTTCCGATGGTGTTTGGATGTGTTTGTAAGTGGCTGGGAAGTACTTCGGATGTCTTCCGATGGTGTTTGGATGTGTTTGTAAGTGGTTGGGAAGTACTTCGGAGGTCATCCGATGGTGTTGGGATGTGTTTGTAAGTGGTTGGGAAGTACTTTGGATGTCTTCCGATGGTGTTTGGATGTGTTTGTAAGTGGTTGGGAAGTACTTTGGATGTCTTCCGATGGTGTTTGGATGTGTTTGTAAGTGGTTGGGAAGTACTTTGGATGTCTTCCGATGGTGTTTGGATGTGTTTGTAAGTGGTTTGGAAGTACTTCGGATGTCTTCCGATGGTGTTCGGATGTGTTTGTAAGTGGTTTGGAAGTACTTCGGATGTCTTCCGATGGTGTTCGGATGTGTTTGTAAGTGGTTGGGAAGTACTTTGGATGTCTTCCGATGGTGTTTGGATGTGTTTGTAAGTGGTTGGGAAGTACTTCGGATGTCTTCCGATGGTGTTTGGATGTGTTTGTAAGTGGTTGGGAAGTACTTCGGATGTCTTCCGATGGTGTTTGGATGTGTTTGTAAGTGGTTGGGAAGTACTTCGGATGTCTTCCGATGGTGTTTGGATGTGTTTGTAAGTGGTTGGGAAGTACTTCGGATGTCTTCCGATGGTGTTTGGATGTGTTTGTAAGTGGTTGGGAAGTACTTCGGATGTCTTCCGATGGTGTTGGGATGTGTTTGTAAGTGGTTGGGAAGTACTTCGGATGTCTTCCGATGGTGTTTGGATGTGTTTGTAAGTGGTTGGGAAGTACTTCGGATGTCATCCGATGGTATTTGGATGTGTTTGTAAGTGGTTGGGAAGTACTTCGGATGTCTTTCGATGGTGTTTGGATGTGTTTGTAAGTGGTTGGGAAGTACTTCGGATGTCTTCCGATGGTGTTGGGATGTGTTTGTAAGTGGTTGGGAAGTACTTCGGATGTCTTCCGATGGTGTTGGGATGTGTTTGTAAGTGGTTGGGAAGTACTTCGGATGTCTTCCGATGGTGTTTGGATGTGTTTGTAAGTGGTTGGGAAGTACTTCGGATGTCTTCCGATGGTATTTGGATGTGTTTGTAAGTGGTTGGGAAGTACTTCGGATGTCTTTCGATGGTGTTTGGATGTGTTTGTAAGTGGTTGGGAAGTACTTTGGATGTCTTCCGATGGTGTTTGGATGTGTTTGTAAGTGGTTGGGAAGTACTTTGGATGTCTTCCGATGGTGTTTGGATGTGTTTGTAAGTGGTTTGGAAGTACTTCGGATGTCTTCCGATGGTGTTCGGATGTGTTTGTAAGTGGTTGGGAAGTACTTTGGATGTCTTCCGATGGTGTTTGGATGTGTTTGTAAGTGGTTGGGAAGTACTTCGGATGTCTTCCGATGGTATTTGGATGTGTTTGTAAGTGGTTGGGAAGTACTTCGGATGTCTTTCGATGGTGTTTGGATGTGTTTGTAAGTGGTTGGGAAGTACTTCGGAGGTCATCCGATGGTGTTCGGATGTGTTTGTAAGTGGTTGGGAAGTACTTCGGAGGTCTTCCGATGGTGTTTGGATGTGTTTGTAAGTGGCTGGGAAGTACTTCGGATGTCTTCCGATGGTGTTTGGATGTGTTTGTAAGTGGTTGGGAAGTACTTCGGATGTCTTCCGATGGTGTTTGGATGTGTTTGTAAGTGGTTGGGAAGTACTTCGGAGGTCATCCGATGGTGTTGGGATGTGTTTGTAAGTGGTTGGGAAGTACTTTGGATGTCTTCCGATGGTGTTTGGATGTGTTTGTAAGTGGTTGGGAAGTACTTTGGATGTCTTCCGATGGTGTTTGGATGTGTTTGTAAGTGGTTTGGAAGTACTTCGGATGTCTTCCGATGGTGTTCGGATGTGTTTGTAAGTGGTTGGGAAGTACTTCGGATGTCTTTCGATGGTGTTTGGATGTGTTTGTAAGTGGTTGGGAAGTACTTCGGATGTCTTTCGATGGTGTTTGGATGTGTTTGTAAGTGGTTGGGAAGTACTTTGGATGTCTTCCGATGGTGTTTGGATGTGTTTGTAAGTGGTTGGGAAGTACTTTGGATGTCTTCCGATGGTGTTTGGATGTGTTTGTAAGTGGTTTGGAAGTACTTCGGATGTCTTCCGATGGTGTTCGGATGTGTTTGTAAGTGGTTGGGAAGTACTTTGGATGTCTTCCGATGGTGTTTGGATGTGTTTGTAAGTGGTTGGGAAGTACTTCGGATGTCTTCCGATGGTATTTGGATGTGTTTGTAAGTGGTTGGGAAGTACTTCGGATGTCTTTCGATGGTGTTTGGATGTGTTTGTAAGTGGTTGGGAAGTACTTCGGAGGTCATCCGATGGTGTTCGGATGTGTTTGTAAGTGGTTGGGAAGTACTTCGGATGTCTTCCGATGGTGTTTGGATGTGTTTGTAAGTGGTTGGGAAGTACTTCGGATGTCTTCCGATGGTGTTTGGATGTGTTTGTAAGTGGTTGGGAAGTACTTCGGATGTCTTCCGATGGTGTTTGGATGTGTTTGTAAGTGGTTGGGAAGTACTTCGGAGGTCATCCGATGGTGTTGGGATGTGTTTGTAAGTGGTTGGGAAGTACTTTGGATGTCTTCCGATGGTGTTTGGATGTGTTTGTAAGTGGTTGGGAAGTACTTTGGATGTCTTCCGATGGTGTTTGGATGTGTTTGTAAGTGGTTTGGAAGTACTTCGGATGTCTTCCGATGGTGTTCGGATGTGTTTGTAAGTGGTTGGGAAGTACTTCGGATGTCTTTCGATGGTGTTTGGATGTGTTTGTAAGTGGTTGGGAAGTACTTCGGATGTCTTCCGATGGTGTTGGGATGTGTTTGTAAGTGGTTGGGAAGTACTTCGGATGTCTTCCGATGGTGTTGGGATGTGTTTGTAAGTGGTTGGGAAGTACTTCGGATGTCTTCCGATGGTGTTTGGATGTGTTTGTAAGTGGTTGGGAAGTACTTCGGATGTCATCCGATGGTATTTGGATGTGTTTGTAAGTGGTTGGGAAGTACTTCGGATGTCTTTCGATGGTGTTTGGATGTGTTTGTAAGTGGTTGGGAAGTACTTCGGATGTCTTCCGATGGTGTTGGGATGTGTTTGTAAGTGGTTGGGAAGTACTTCGGATGTCATCCGATGGTATTTGGATGTGTTTGTAAGTGGTTGGGAAGTACTTCGGATGTCTTTCGATGGTGTTTGGATGTGTTTGTAAGTGGTTGGGAAGTACTTCGGATGTCTTCCGATGGTGTTTGGATGTGTTTGTAAGTGGTTGGGAAGTACTTCGGATGTCTTCCGATGGTGTTTGGATGTGTTTGTAAGTGGTTGGGAAGTACTTCGGATGTCTTCCGATGGTGTTGGGATGTGTTTGTAAGTGGTTGGGAAGTACTTCGGATGTCTTCCGATGGTGTTGGGATGTGTTTGTAAGTGGTTGGGAAGTACTTTGGATGTCTTCCGATGGTGTTTGGATGTGTTTGTAAGTGGTTGGGAAGTACTTTGGATGTCTTCCGATGGTGTTTGGATGTGTTTGTAAGTGGTTTGGAAGTACTTCGGAGGTCTTCCGATGGTGTTTGGATGTGTTTGTAAGTGGCTGGGAAGTACTTCGGATGTCTTCCGATGGTGTTTGGATGTGTTTGTAAGTGGTTGGGAAGTACTTCGGATGTCTTCCGATGGTGTTTGGATGTGTTTGTAAGTGGTTGGGAAGTACTTCGGAGGTCATCCGATGGTGTTCGGATGTGTTTGTAAGTGGTTGGGAAGTACTTCGGAGGTCTTCCGATGGTGTTTGGATGTGTTTGTAAGTGGCTGGGAAGTACTTCGGATGTCTTCCGATGGTGTTTGGATGTGTTTGTAAGTGGTTGGGAAGTACTTCGGATGTCTTCCGATGGTGTTTGGATGTGTTTGTAAGTGGTTGGGAAGTACTTCGGAGGTCATCCGATGGTGTTGGGATGTGTTTGTAAGTGGTTGGGAAGTACTTCGGATGTCTTCCGATGGTGTTTGGATGTGTTTGTAAGTGGTTGGGAAGTACTTCGGATGTCTTCCGATGGTGTTTGGATGTGTTTGTAAGTGGTTGGGAAGTACTTCGGATGTCTTCCGATGGTGTTGGGATGTGTTTGTAAGTGGTTGGGAAGTACTTCGGATGTCTTCCGATGGTGTTTGGATGTGTTTGTAAGTGGTTGGGAAGTACTTCGGATGTCTTCCGATGGTGTTGGGATGTGTTTGTAAGTGGTTGGGAAGTACTTCGGATGTCTTCCGATGGTGTTTGGATGTGTTTGTAAGTGGTTGGGAAGTACTTCGGATGTCATCCGATGGTGTTTGGATGTGTTTGTAAGTGGTTGGGAAGTACTTCGGATGTCTTCCGATGGTGTTTGGATGTGTTTGTAAGTGGTTGGGAAGTACTTTGGATGTCTTCCGATGGTGTTTGGATGTGTTTGTAAGTGGTTGGGAAGTACTTTAAATGTCTTCCGATGGTGTTTGGATGTGTTTGTAAGTGGTTGGGAAGTACTTTGGATGTCTTCCGATGGTGTTTGGATGTGTTTGTAAGTGGTTTGGAAGTACTTCGGATGTCTTCCGATGGTGTTCGGATGTGTTTGTAAGTGGTTGGGAAGTACTTTGGATGTCTTCCGATGGTGTTTGGATGTGTTTGTAAGTGGTTGGGAAGTACTTCGGATGTCTTCCGATGGTGTTTGGATGTGTTTGTAAGTGGTTGGGAAGTACTTCGGATGTCTTCCGATGGTGTTTGGATGTGTTTGTAAGTGGTTGGGAAGTACTTCGGATGTCTTCCGATGGTGTTTGGATGTGTTTGTAAGTGGTTGGGAAGTACTTCGGATGTCTTCCGATGGTGTTGGGATGTGTTTGTAAGTGGTTGGGAAGTACTTTGGATGTCTTCCGATGGTGTTTGGATGTGTTTGTAAGTGGTTGGGAAGTACTTCGGATGTCTTCCGATGGTGTTTGGATGTGTTTGTAAGTGGTTGGGAAGTACTTTGGATGTCTTCCGATGGTGTTTGGATGTGTTTGTAAGTGGTTGGGAAGTACTTTGGATGTCTTCCGATGGTGTTTGGATGTGTTTGTAAGTGGTTGGGAAGTACTTTGGATGTCTTCCGATGGTGTTTGGATGTGTTTGTAAGTGGTTTGGAAGTACTTCGGATGTCTTCCGATGGTGTTCGGATGTGTTTGTAAGTGGTTGGGAAGTACTTTGGATGTCTTCCGATGGTGTTTGGATGTGTTTGTAAGTGGTTGGGAAGTACTTCGGATGTCTTCCGATGGTATTTGGATGTGTTTGTAAGTGGTTGGGAAGTACTTCGGATGTCTTCCGATGGTGTTTGGATGTGTTTGTAAGTGGTTGGGAAGTACTTCGGATGTCTTCCGATGGTGTTGGGATGTGTTTGTAAGTGGTTGGGAAGTACTTCGGATGTCTTCCGATGGTGTTTGGATGTGTTTGTAAGTGGTTGGGAAGTACTTCGGATGTCATCCGATGGTATTTGGATGTGTTTGTAAGTGGTTGGGAAGTACTTCGGATGTCTTTCGATGGTGTTTGGATGTGTTTGTAAGTGGTTGGGAAGTACTTCGGATGTCTTCCGATGGTGTTGGGATGTGTTTGTAAGTGGTTGGGAAGTACTTCGGATGTCTTCCGATGGTGTTGGGATGTGTTTGTAAGTGGTTGGGAAGTACTTCGGATGTCTTCCGATGGTGTTTGGATGTGTTTGTAAGTGGTTGGGAAGTACTTCGGATGTCATCCGATGGTATTTGGATGTGTTTGTAAGTGGTTGGGAAGTACTTCGGATGTCTTTCGATGGTGTTTGGATGTGTTTGTAAGTGGTTGGGAAGTACTTCGGATGTCTTCCGATGGTGTTCGGATGTGTTTGTAAGTGGTTGGGAAGTACTTCGGATGTCTTCCGATGGTGTTTGGATGTGTTTGTAAGTGGTTGGGAAGTACTTCGGATGTCTTCCGATGGTGTTCGGATGTGTTTGTAAGTGGTTGGGAAGTACTTCGGATGTCTTCCGATGGTGTTTGAATGTGTTTGTAAGTGGTTGGGAAGTACTTCGGATGTCTTCCGATGGTGTTTGGATGTGTTTGTAAGTGGTTGGGAAGTACTTCGGATGTCATCCGATGGTGTTTGGATGTGTTTGTAAGTGGTTGGGAAGTACTTCGGAGGTCATCCGATGGTGTTGGGATGTGTTTGTAAGTGGTTGGGAAGTACTTCGGATGTCTTCCGATGGTGTTTGGATGTGTTTGTAAGTGGTTGGGAAGTACTTCGGATGTCTTCCGATGGTGTTGGGATGTGTTTGTAAGTGGTTGGGAAGTACTTCGGATGTCTTCCGATGGTGTTTGGATGTGTTTGTAAGTGGTTGGGAAGTACTTCGGATGTCTTCCGATGGTGTTTGGATGTGTTTGTAAGTGGTTGGGAAGTACTTCGGATGTCTTCCGATGGTATTTGGATGTGTTTGTAAGTGGTTGGGAAGTACTTTGGATGTCTTCCGATGGTGTTTGGATGTGTTTGTAAGTGGTTGGGAAGTACTTTGGATGTCTTCCGATGGTGTTTGGATGTGTTTGTAAGTGGTTGGGAAGTACTTCGGAGGTCTTCCGATGGTGTTTGGATGTGTTTGTAAGTGGTTGGGAAGTACTTCGGAGGTCTTCCGATGGTGTTTGGATGTGTTTGTAAGTGGTTGGGAAGTACTTCGGATGTCATCCGATGGTGTTTGGATGTGTTTGTAAGTGGTTGGGAAGTACTTCGGAGGTCATCCGATGGTGTTGGGATGTGTTTGTAAGTGGTTGGGAAGTACTTCGGATGTCTTCCGATGGTGTTTGGATGTGTTTGTAAGTGGTTGGGAAGTACTTCGGATGTCTTCCGATGGTGTTGGGATGTGTTTGTAAGTGGTTGGGAAGTACTTCGGATGTCTTCCGATGGTGTTCGGATGTGTTTGTAAGTGGTTGGGAAGTACTTCGGATGTCTTCCGATGGTGTTTGGATGTGTTTGTAAGTGGTTGGGAAGTACTTCGGATGTCTTCCGATGGTGTTTGGATGTGTTTGTAAGTGGTTGGGAAGTACTTCGGATGTCTTCCGATGGTGTTTGGATGTGTTTGTAAGTGGTTGGGAAGTACTTCGGAGGTCTTCCGATGGTGTTTGGATGTGTTTGTAAGTGGTTGGGAAGTACTTCGGATGTCTTCCGATGGTATTTGGATGTGTTTGTAAGTGGTTGGGAAGTACTTTGGATGTCTTCCGATGGTGTTTGGATGTGTTTGTAAGTGGTTGGGAAGTACTTTGGATGTCTTCCGATGGTGTTTGGATGTGTTTGTAAGTGGTTGGGAAGTACTTCGGATGTCTTCCGATGGTGTTTGGATGTGTTTGTAAGTGGTTGGGAAGTACTTCGGATGTCTTCCGATGGTGTTGGGATGTGTTTGTAAGTGGTTGGGAAGTACTTCGGATGTCTTCCGATGGTGTTCGGATGTGTTTGTAAGTGGTTGGGAAGTACTTCGGATGTCTTCCGATGGTGTTCGGATGTGTTTGTAAGTGGTTGGGAAGTACTTTGGATGTCTTCCGATGGTGTTTGGATGTGTTTGTAAGTGGTTGGGAAGTACTTCGGATGTCTTCCGATGGTGTTTGGATGTGTTTGTAAGTGGTTGGGAAGTACTTCGGATGTCTTCCGATGGTGTTTGGATGTGTTTGTAAGTGGTTGGGAAGTACTTCGGATGTCTTCCGATGGTGTTTGGATGTGTTTGTAAGTGGTTGGGAAGTACTTCGGATGTCTTCCGATGGTATTTGGATGTGTTTGTAAGTGGTTGGGAAGTACTTTGGATGTCTTCCGATGGTGTTTGGATGTGTTTGTAAGTGGTTGGGAAGTACTTTGGATGTCTTCCGATGGTGTTTGGATGTGTTTGTAAGTGGTTGGGAAGTACTTCGGATGTCTTCCGATGGTGTTTGGATGTGTTTGTAAGTGGTTGGGAAGTACTTCGGATGTCTTCCGATGGTGTTTGGATGTGTTTGTAAGTGGTTGGGAAGTACTTCGGATGTCTTCCGATGGTATTTGGATGTGTTTGTAAGTGGTTGGGAAGTACTTTGGATGTCTTCCGATGGTGTTTGGATGTGTTTGTAAGTGGTTGGGAAGTACTTTGGATGTCTTCCGATGGTGTTTGGATGTGTTTGTAAGTGGTTGGGAAGTACTTCGGAGGTCTTCCGATGGTGTTTGGATGTGTTTGTAAGTGGTTGGGAAGTACTTCGGATGTCATCCGATGGTATTTGGATGTGTTTGTAAGTGGTTGGGAAGTACTTCGGATGTCTTCCGATGGTGTTTGGATGTGTTTGTAAGTGGTTGGGAAGTACTTCGGATGTCTTCCGATGGTGTTTGGATGTGTTTGTAAGTGGTTGGGAAGTACTTCGGATGTCTTCCGATGGTATTTGGATGTGTTTGTAAGTGGTTGGGAAGTACTTTGGATGTCTTCCGATGGTGTTTGGATGTGTTTGTAAGTGGCTGGGAAGTACTTCGGATGTCTTCCGATGGTGTTTGGATGTGTTTGTAAGTGGTTGGGAAGTACTTCGGATGTCTTCCGATGGTGTTTGGATGTGTTTGTAAGTGGTTGGGAAGTACTTCGGATGTCTTCCGATGGTGTTGGGATGTGTTTGTAAGTGGTTGGGAAGTACTTCGGATGTCTTCCGATGGTGTTTGGATGTGTTTGTAAGTGGTTGGGAAGTACTTTGGATGTCTTCCGATGGTGTTGGGATGTGTTTGTAAGTGGTTGGGAAGTATTTCGGATGTCTTCCGATGGTGTTTGGATGTGTTTGTAAGTGGTTGGGAAGTACTTTGGATGTCTTCCGATGGTGTTGGGATGTGTTTGTAAGTGGTTGGGAAGTATTTCGGATGTCTTCCGATGGTGTTTGGATGTGTTTGTAAGTGGTTGGGAAGTACTTCGGAGGTCTTCCGATGGTGTTTGGATGTGTTTGTAAGTGGTTGGGAAGTACTTCGGATGTCTTCCGATGGTGTTGGGATGTGTTTGTAAGTGGTTGGGAAGTACTTCGGATGTCTTCCGATGGTGTTTGGATGTGTTTGTAAGTGGTTGGGAAGTACTTTGGATGTCTTCCGATGGTGTTGGGATGTGTTTGTAAGTGGTTGGGAAGTATTTCGGATGTCTTCCGATGGTGTTTGGATGTGTTTGTAAGTGGTTGGGAAGTACTTTGGATGTCTTCCGATGGTGTTGGGATGTGTTTGTAAGTGGTTGGGAAGTATTTCGGATGTCTTCCGATGGTGTTTGGATGTGTTTGTAAGTGGTTGGGAAGTACTTTGGATGTCTTCCGATGGTGTTTGGATGTGTTTGTAAGTGGTTGGGAAGTACTTCGGATGTCTTCCGATGGTGTTTGGATGTATTTGTAAGTGGTTGGGAAGTACTTCGGAGGTCATCCGATGGTGTTGGGATGTGTTTGTAAGTGGTTGGGAAGTACTTCGGAGGTCATCCGATGGTGTTTGGATGTGTTTGTAAGTGGTTGGGAAGTACTTCGGATGTCTTCCGATGGTGTTCGGATGTGTTTGTAAGTGGTTGGGAAGTACTTCGGATGTCATCCGATGGTGTTTGGATGTGTTTGTAAGTGGTTGGGAAGTACTTCGGAGGTCATCCGATGGTGTTGGGATGTGTTTGTAAGTGGTTGGGAAGTACTTCGGATGTCTTCCGATGGTGTTGGGATGTGTTTGTAAGTGGTTGGGAAGTACTTCGGATGTCTTCCGATGGTGTTCGGATGTGTTTGTAAGTGGTTGGGAAGTACTTCGGATGTCTTCCGATGGTGTTTGGATGTGTTTGTAAGTGGTTGGGAAGTACTTCGGATGTCTTCCGATGGTGTTCGGATGTGTTTGTAAGTGGTTGGGAAGTACTTCGGATGTCTTCCGATGGTGTTTGAATGTGTTTGTAAGTGGTTGGGAAGTACTTCGGATGTCTTCCGATGGTGTTCGGATGTGTTTGTAAGTGGTTGGGAAGTACTTCGGATGTCTTCCGATGGTGTTTGGATGTGTTTGTAAGTGGTTGGGAAGTACTTCGGAGGTCATCCGATGGTGTTGGGATGTGTTTGTAAGTGGTTGGGAAGTACTTCGGATGTCTTCCGATGGTGTTTGGATGTGTTTGTAAGTGGTTGGGAAGTACTTCGGATGTCTTCCGATGGTGTTTGGATGTGTTTGTAAGTGGTTGGGAAGTACTTCGGATGTCTTCCGATGGTGTTTGGATGTGTTTGTAAGTGGTTGGGAAGTACTTCGGATGTCTTCCGATGGTGTTTGGATGTGTTTGTAAGTGGTTGGGAAGTACTTCGGATGTCTTCCGATGGTATTTGGATGTGTTTGTAAGTGGTTGGGAAGTACTTTGGATGTCTTCCGATGGTGTTTGGATGTGTTTGTAAGTGGTTGGGAAGTACTTTGGATGTCTTCCGATGGTGTTTGGATGTGTTTGTAAGTGGTTGGGAAGTACTTCGGAGGTCTTCCGATGGTGTTTGGATGTGTTTGTAAGTGGTTGGGAAGTACTTCGGAGGTCTTCCGATGGTGTTTGGATGTGTTTGTAAGTGGTTGGGAAGTACTTCGGATGTCATCCGATGGTGTTTGGATGTGTTTGTAAGTGGTTGGGAAGTACTTCGGAGGTCATCCGATGGTGTTGGGATGTGTTTGTAAGTGGTTGGGAAGTACTTCGGATGTCTTCCGATGGTGTTTGGATGTGTTTGTAAGTGGTTGGGAAGTACTTCGGATGTCTTCCGATGGTGTTGGGATGTGTTTGTAAGTGGTTGGGAAGTACTTCGGATGTCTTCCGATGGTGTTCGGATGTGTTTGTAAGTGGTTGGGAAGTACTTCGGATGTCTTCCGATGGTGTTTGGATGTGTTTGTAAGTGGTTGGGAAGTACTTCGGATGTCTTCCGATGGTGTTTGGATGTGTTTGTAAGTGGTTGGGAAGTACTTCGGATGTCTTCCGATGGTGTTTGGATGTGTTTGTAAGTGGTTGGGAAGTACTTCGGATGTCTTCCGATGGTGTTTGGATGTGTTTGTAAGTGGTTGGGAAGTACTTCGGATGTCTTCCGATGGTATTTGGATGTGTTTGTAAGTGGTTGGGAAGTACTTTGGATGTCTTCCGATGGTGTTTGGATGTGTTTGTAAGTGGTTGGGAAGTACTTCGGAGGTCTTCCGATGGTGTTTGGATGTGTTTGTAAGTGGTTGGGAAGTACTTCGGATGTCATCCGATGGTGTTTGGATGTGTTTGTAAGTGGTTGGGAAGTACTTCGGAGGTCATCCGATGGTGTTGGGATGTGTTTGTAAGTGGTTGGGAAGTACTTCGGATGTCTTCCGATGGTGTTTGGATGTGTTTGTAAGTGGTTGGGAAGTACTTCGGATGTCTTCCGATGGTGTTGGGATGTGTTTGTAAGTGGTTGGGAAGTACTTCGGATGTCTTCCGATGGTGTTCGGATGTGTTTGTAAGTGGTTGGGAAGTACTTCGGATGTCTTCCGATGGTGTTTGGATGTGTTTGTAAGTGGTTGGGAAGTACTTCGGATGTCTTCCGATGGTGTTTGGATGTGTTTGTAAGTGGTTGGGAAGTACTTCGGATGTCTTCCGATGGTGTTTGGATGTGTTTGTAAGTGGTTGGGAAGTACTTCGGATGTCTTCCGATGGTGTTTGGATGTGTTTGTAAGTGGTTGGGAAGTACTTCGGATGTCTTCCGATGGTATTTGGATGTGTTTGTAAGTGGTTGGGAAGTACTTTGGATGTCTTCCGATGGTGTTTGGATGTGTTTGTAAGTGGTTGGGAAGTACTTCGGATGTCTTCCGATGGTGTTTGGATGTGTTTGTAAGTAGTTGGGAAGTACTTCGGATGTCTTCCGATGGTATTTGGATGTGTTTGTAAGTGGTTGGGAAGTACTTTGGATGTCTTCCGATGGTGTTTGGATGTGTTTGTAAGTGGTTGGGAAGTACTTCGGAGGTCTTCCGATGGTGTTTGGATGTGTTTGTAAGTGGTTGGGAAGTACTTCGGAGGTCTTCCGATGGTGTTTGGATGTGTTTGTAAGTGGTTGGGAAGTACTTCGGATGTCATCCGATGGTGTTTGGATGTGTTTGTAAGTGGTTGGGAAGTACTTCGGATGTCTTCCGATGGTGTTGGGATGTGTTTGTAAGTGGTTGGGAAGTACTTCGGATGTCTTCCGATGGTGTTGGGATGTGTTTGTAAGTGGTTGGGAAGTACTTCGGATGTCTTCCGATGGTGTTCGGATGTGTTTGTAAGTGGTTGGGAAGTACTTCGGATGTCTTCCGATGGTGTTTGGATGTGTTTGTAAGTGGTTGGGAAGTACTTCGGATGTCTTCCGATGGTGTTTGGATGTGTTTGTAAGTGGTTGGGAAGTACTTCGGATGTCTTCCGATGGTGTTCGGATGTGTTTGTAAGTGGTTGGGAAGTACTTCGGATGTCTTTCGATGGTGTTTGGATGTGTTTGTAAGTGGTTGGGAAGTACTTCGGATGTCTTCCGATGGTGTTGGGATGTGTTTGTAAGTGGTTGGGAAGTACTTCGGATGTCTTCCGATGGTGTTCGGATGTGTTTGTAAGTGGTTGGGAAGTACTTCGGATGTCTTCCGATGGTGTTTGGATGTGTTTGTAAGTGGTTGGGAAGTACTTCGGATGTCTTCCGATGGTGTTTGGATGTGTTTGTAAGTGGTTGGGAAGTACTTCGGATGTCTTCCGATGGTGTTTGGATGTGTTTGTAAGTGGTTGGGAAGTACTTCGGATGTCTTCCGATGGTGTTTGGATGTGTTTGTAAGTGGTTGGGAAGTACTTCGGATGTCTTCCGATGGTGTTTGGATGTGTTTGTAAGTGGTTGGGAAGTACTTCGGAGGTCTTCCGATGGTGTTTGGATGTGTTTGTAAGTGGTTGGGAAGTACTTCGGATGTCTTCCGATGGTGTTCGGATGTGTTTGTAAGTGGTTGGGAAGTACTTCGGATGTCTTCCGATGGTGTTTGGATGTGTTTGTAAGTGGTTGGGAAGTACTTCGGATGTCTTCCGATGGTGTTGGGATGTGTTTGTAAGTGGTTGGGAAGTACTTCGGATGTCTTCCGATGGTGTTTGGATGTGTTTGTAAGTGGTTGGGAAGTACTTCGGATGTCTTCCGATGGTGTTTGGATGTGTTTGTAAGTGGTTGGGAAGTACTTCGGAGGTCATCCGATGGTGTTGGGATGTGTTTGTAAGTGGTTGGGAAGTACTTCGGATGTCTTCCGATGGTGTTTGGATGTGTTTGTAAGTGGTTGGGAAGTACTTTGGATGTCTTCCGATGGTGTTTGGATGTGTTTGTAAGTGGTTGGGAAGTACTTCGGAGGTCTTCCGATGGTGTTTGGATGTGTTTGTAAGTGGTTGGGAAGTACTTCGGATGTCTTCCGATGGTGTTCGGATGTGTTTGTAAGTGGTTGGGAAGTACTTCGGATGTCTTCCGATGGTGTTTGGATGTGTTTGTAAGTGGTTGGGAAGTACTTCGGATGTCTTCCGATGGTGTTGGGATGTGTTTGTAAGTGGTTGGGAAGTACTTCGGATGTCTTCCGATGGTGTTCGGATGTGTTTGTAAGTGGTTGGGAAGTACTTCGGATGTCTTCCGATGGTGTTTGGATGTGTTTGTAAGTGGTTGGGAAGTACTTCGGAGGTCTTCCGATGGTGTTTGGATGTGTTTGTAAGTGGTTGGGAAGTACTTCGGATGTCTTCCGATGGTGTTCGGATGTGTTTGTAAGTGGTTGGGAAGTACTTCGGATGTCTTCCGATGGTGTTTGGATGTGTTTGTAAGTGGTTGGGAAGTACTTCGGATGTCTTCCGATGGTGTTGGGATGTGTTTGTAAGTGGTTGGGAAGTACTTCGGATGTCTTCCGATGGTGTTTGGATGTGTTTGTAAGTGGTTGGGAAGTACTTCGGATGTCTTCCGATGGTGTTTGGATGTGTTTGTAAGTGGTTGGGAAGTACTTCGGAGGTCATCCGATGGTGTTGGGATGTGTTTGTAAGTGGTTGGGAAGTACTTCGGATGTCTTCCGATGGTGTTTGGATGTGTTTGTAAGTGGTTGGGAAGTACTTCGGATGTCTTCCGATGGTGTTTGGATGTGTTTGTAAGTGGTTGGGAAGTACTTCGGATGTCTTCCGATGGTGTTGGGATGTGTTTGTAAGTGGTTGGGAAGTACTTCGGATGTCTTCCGATGGTGTTTGGATGTGTTTGTAAGTGGTTGGGAAGTACTTCGGATGTCATCCGATGGTGTTTGGATGTGTTTGTAAGTGGTTGGGAAGTACTTCGGATGTCTTCCGATGGTGTTTGGATGTGTTTGTAAGTGGTTGGGAAGTACTTTGGATGTCTTCCGATGGTGTTTGGATGTGTTTGTAAGTGGTTGGGAAGTACTTTGGATGTCTTCCGATGGTGTTTGGATGTGTTTGTAAGTGGTTGGGAAGTACTTTGGATGTCTTCCGATGGTGTTTGGATGTGTTTGTAAGTGGTTTGGAAGTACTTCGGATGTCTTCCGATGGTGTTCGGATGTGTTTGTAAGTGGTTGGGAAGTACTTTGGATGTCTTCCGATGGTGTTTGGATGTGTTTGTAAGTGGTTGGGAAGTACTTCGGATGTCTTCCGATGGTGTTTGGATGTGTTTGTAAGTGGTTGGGAAGTACTTCGGATGTCTTCCGATGGTGTTTGGATGTGTTTGTAAGTGGTTGGGAAGTACTTCGGATGTCTTCCGATGGTGTTTGGATGTGTTTGTAAGTGGTTGGGAAGTACTTCGGATGTCTTCCGATGGTGTTTGGATGTGTTTGTAAGTGGTTGGGAAGTACTTCGGATGTCTTCCGATGGTGTTGGGATGTGTTTGTAAGTGGTTGGGAAGTACTTCGGATGTCTTCCGATGGTGTTTGGATGTGTTTGTAAGTGGTTGGGAAGTACTTCGGATGTCTTCCGATGGTGTTGGGATGTGTTTGTAAGTGGTTGGGAAGTACTTTGGATGTCTTCCGATGGTGTTTGGATGTGTTTGTAAGTGGTTGGGAAGTACTTCGGATGTCTTCCGATGGTGTTTGGATGTGTTTGTAAGTGGTTGGGAAGTACTTCGGATGTCTTCCGATGGTGTTCGGATGTGTTTGTAAGTGGTTGGGAAGTACTTCGGATGTCTTCCGATGGTGTTTGGATGTGTTTGTAAGTGGTTGGGAAGTACTTTGGATGTCTTCCGATGGTGTTTGGATGTGTTTGTAAGTGGTTTGGAAGTACTTCGGATGTCTTCCGATGGTGTTCGGATGTGTTTGTAAGTGGTTGGGAAGTACTTTGGATGTCTTCCGATGGTGTTTGGATGTGTTTGTAAGTGGTTGGGAAGTACTTCGGATGTCTTCCGATGGTGTTTGGATGTGTTTGTAAGTGGTTGGGAAGTACTTCGGATGTCTTCCGATGGTGTTTGGATGTGTTTGTAAGTGGTTGGGAAGTACTTCGGATGTCTTCCGATGGTGTTTGGATGTGTTTGTAAGTGGTTGGGAAGTACTTCGGATGTCTTCCGATGGTGTTTGGATGTGTTTGTAAGTGGTTGGGAAGTACTTCGGATGTCTTCCGATGGTGTTGGGATGTGTTTGTAAGTGGTTGGGAAGTACTTCGGATGTCTTCCGATGGTGTTGGGATGTGTTTGTAAGTGGTTGGGAAGTACTTTGGATGTCTTCCGATGGTGTTTGGATGTGTTTGTAAGTGGTTGGGAAGTACTTCGGATGTCTTCCGATGGTATTTGGATGTGTTTGTAAGTGGTTGGGAAGTACTTCGGATGTCTTTCGATGGTGTTTGGATGTGTTTGTAAGTGGTTGGGAAGTACTTTGGATGTCTTCCGATGGTGTTTGGATGTGTTTGTAAGTGGTTGGGAAGTACTTTGGATGTCTTCCGATGGTGTTTGGATGTGTTTGTAAGTGGTTTGGAAGTACTTCGGATGTCTTCCGATGGTGTTCGGATGTGTTTGTAAGTGGTTGGGAAGTACTTTGGATGTCTTCCGATGGTGTTTGGATGTGTTTGTAAGTGGTTGGGAAGTACTTCGGATGTCTTCCGATGGTATTTGGATGTGTTTGTAAGTGGTTGGGAAGTACTTCGGATGTCTTTCGATGGTGTTTGGATGTGTTTGTAAGTGGTTGGGAAGTACTTCGGAGGTCATCCGATGGTGTTCGGATGTGTTTGTAAGTGGTTGGGAAGTACTTCGGAGGTCTTCCGATGGTGTTTGGATGTGTTTGTAAGTGGCTGGGAAGTACTTCGGATGTCTTCCGATGGTGTTTGGATGTGTTTGTAAGTGGTTGGGAAGTACTTCGGATGTCTTCCGATGGTGTTTGGATGTGTTTGTAAGTGGTTGGGAAGTACTTCGGAGGTCATCCGATGGTGTTGGGATGTGTTTGTAAGTGGTTGGGAAGTACTTTGGATGTCTTCCGATGGTGTTTGGATGTGTTTGTAAGTGGTTGGGAAGTACTTTGGATGTCTTCCGATGGTGTTTGGATGTGTTTGTAAGTGGTTTGGAAGTACTTCGGATGTCTTCCGATGGTGTTCGGATGTGTTTGTAAGTGGTTGGGAAGTACTTTGGATGTCTTCCGATGGTGTTTGGATGTGTTTGTAAGTGGTTGGGAAGTACTTCGGATGTCTTCCGATGGTATTTGGATGTGTTTGTAAGTGGTTGGGAAGTACTTCGGATGTCTTTCGATGGTGTTTGGATGTGTTTGTAAGTGGTTGGGAAGTACTTCGGATGTCTTCCGATGGTGTTGGGATGTGTTTGTAAGTGGTTGGGAAGTACTTCGGATGTCTTCCGATGGTGTTGGGATGTGTTTGTAAGTGGTTGGGAAGTACTTCGGATGTCTTCCGATGGTGTTTGGATGTGTTTGTAAGTGGTTGGGAAGTACTTCGGATGTCATCCGATGGTATTTGGATGTGTTTGTAAGTGGTTGGGAAGTACTTCGGATGTCTTTCGATGGTGTTTGGATGTGTTTGTAAGTGGTTGGGAAGTACTTCGGATGTCTTCCGATGGTGTTGGGATGTGTTTGTAAGTGGTTGGGAAGTACTTCGGATGTCATCCGATGGTATTTGGATGTGTTTGTAAGTGGTTGGGAAGTACTTCGGATGTCTTTCGATGGTGTTTGGATGTGTTTGTAAGTGGTTGGGAAGTACTTCGGATGTCTTCCGATGGTGTTGGGATGTGTTTGTAAGTGGTTGGGAAGTACTTCGGATGTCTTCCGATGGTGTTTGGATGTGTTTGTAAGTGGTTGGGAAGTACTTCGGATGTCTTCCGATGGTGTTGGGATGTGTTTGTAAGTGGTTGGGAAGTACTTCGGATGTCTTCCGATGGTGTTGGGATGTGTTTGTAAGTGGTTGGGAAGTACTTTGGATGTCTTCCGATGGTGTTTGGATGTGTTTGTAAGTGGTTGGGAAGTACTTTGGATGTCTTCCGATGGTGTTTGGATGTGTTTGTAAGTGGTTTGGAAGTACTTCGGAGGTCTTCCGATGGTGTTTGGATGTGTTTGTAAGTGGCTGGGAAGTACTTCGGATGTCTTCCGATGGTGTTTGGATGTGTTTGTAAGTGGTTGGGAAGTACTTCGGATGTCTTCCGATGGTGTTTGGATGTGTTTGTAAGTGGTTGGGAAGTACTTCGGAGGTCATCCGATGGTGTTCGGATGTGTTTGTAAGTGGTTGGGAAGTACTTCGGAGGTCTTCCGATGGTGTTTGGATGTGTTTGTAAGTGGCTGGGAAGTACTTCGGATGTCTTCCGATGGTGTTTGGATGTGTTTGTAAGTGGTTGGGAAGTACTTCGGATGTCTTCCGATGGTGTTTGGATGTGTTTGTAAGTGGTTGGGAAGTACTTCGGAGGTCATCCGATGGTGTTGGGATGTGTTTGTAAGTGGTTGGGAAGTACTTCGGATGTCTTCCGATGGTGTTTGGATGTGTTTGTAAGTGGTTGGGAAGTACTTCGGATGTCTTCCGATGGTGTTTGGATGTGTTTGTAAGTGGTTGGGAAGTACTTCGGATGTCTTCCGATGGTGTTGGGATGTGTTTGTAAGTGGTTGGGAAGTACTTCGGATGTCTTCCGATGGTGTTTGGATGTGTTTGTAAGTGGTTGGGAAGTACTTCGGATGTCTTCCGATGGTGTTGGGATGTGTTTGTAAGTGGTTGGGAAGTACTTCGGATGTCTTCCGATGGTGTTTGGATGTGTTTGTAAGTGGTTGGGAAGTACTTCGGATGTCATCCGATGGTGTTTGGATGTGTTTGTAAGTGGTTGGGAAGTACTTCGGATGTCTTCCGATGGTGTTTGGATGTGTTTGTAAGTGGTTGGGAAGTACTTTGGATGTCTTCCGATGGTGTTTGGATGTGTTTGTAAGTGGTTGGGAAGTACTTTAAATGTCTTCCGATGGTGTTTGGATGTGTTTGTAAGTGGTTGGGAAGTACTTTGGATGTCTTCCGATGGTGTTTGGATGTGTTTGTAAGTGGTTTGGAAGTACTTCGGATGTCTTCCGATGGTGTTCGGATGTGTTTGTAAGTGGTTGGGAAGTACTTTGGATGTCTTCCGATGGTGTTTGGATGTGTTTGTAAGTGGTTGGGAAGTACTTCGGATGTCTTCCGATGGTGTTTGGATGTGTTTGTAAGTGGTTGGGAAGTACTTCGGATGTCTTCCGATGGTGTTTGGATGTGTTTGTAAGTGGTTGGGAAGTACTTCGGATGTCTTCCGATGGTGTTTGGATGTGTTTGTAAGTGGTTGGGAAGTACTTCGGATGTCTTCCGATGGTGTTGGGATGTGTTTGTAAGTGGTTGGGAAGTACTTTGGATGTCTTCCGATGGTGTTTGGATGTGTTTGTAAGTGGTTGGGAAGTACTTCGGATGTCTTCCGATGGTGTTTGGATGTGTTTGTAAGTGGTTGGGAAGTACTTTGGATGTCTTCCGATGGTGTTTGGATGTGTTTGTAAGTGGTTGGGAAGTACTTTGGATGTCTTCCGATGGTGTTTGGATGTGTTTGTAAGTGGTTGGGAAGTACTTTGGATGTCTTCCGATGGTGTTTGGATGTGTTTGTAAGTGGTTTGGAAGTACTTCGGATGTCTTCCGATGGTATTTGGATGTGTTTGTAAGTGGTTGGGAAGTACTTCGGATGTCTTCCGATGGTGTTTGGATGTGTTTGTAAGTGGTTGGGAAGTACTTCGGATGTCTTCCGATGGTGTTGGGATGTGTTTGTAAGTGGTTGGGAAGTACTTCGGATGTCTTCCGATGGTGTTTGGATGTGTTTGTAAGTGGTTGGGAAGTACTTCGGATGTCATCCGATGGTATTTGGATGTGTTTGTAAGTGGTTGGGAAGTACTTCGGATGTCTTTCGATGGTGTTTGGATGTGTTTGTAAGTGGTTGGGAAGTACTTCGGATGTCTTCCGATGGTGTTGGGATGTGTTTGTAAGTGGTTGGGAAGTACTTCGGATGTCTTCCGATGGTGTTGGGATGTGTTTGTAAGTGGTTGGGAAGTACTTCGGATGTCTTCCGATGGTGTTTGGATGTGTTTGTAAGTGGTTGGGAAGTACTTCGGATGTCATCCGATGGTATTTGGATGTGTTTGTAAGTGGTTGGGAAGTACTTCGGATGTCTTCCGATGGTGTTTGGATGTGTTTGTAAGTGGTTGGGAAGTACTTCGGATGTCTTCCGATGGTGTTTGGATGTGTTTGTAAGTGGTTGGGAAGTACTTCGGATGTCTTCCGATGGTGTTTGGATGTGTTTGTAAGTGGTTGGGAAGTACTTCGGATGTCTTCCGATGGTGTTTGGATGTGTTTGTAAGTGGTTGGGAAGTACTTCGGATGTCTTCCGATGGTGTTGGGATGTGTTTGTAAGTGGTTGGGAAGTACTTTGGATGTCTTCCGATGGTGTTTGGATGTGTTTGTAAGTGGTTGGGAAGTACTTCGGATGTCTTCCGATGGTGTTTGGATGTGTTTGTAAGTGGTTGGGAAGTACTTTGGATGTCTTCCGATGGTGTTTGGATGTGTTTGTAAGTGGTTGGGAAGTACTTTGGATGTCTTCCGATGGTGTTTGGATGTGTTTGTAAGTGGTTGGGAAGTACTTTGGATGTCTTCCGATGGTGTTTGGATGTGTTTGTAAGTGGTTTGGAAGTACTTCGGATGTCTTCCGATGGTATTTGGATGTGTTTGTAAGTGGTTGGGAAGTACTTCGGATGTCTTCCGATGGTGTTTGGATGTGTTTGTAAGTGGTTGGGAAGTACTTCGGATGTCTTCCGATGGTGTTGGGATGTGTTTGTAAGTGGTTGGGAAGTACTTCGGATGTCTTCCGATGGTGTTTGGATGTGTTTGTAAGTGGTTGGGAAGTACTTCGGATGTCATCCGATGGTATTTGGATGTGTTTGTAAGTGGTTGGGAAGTACTTCGGATGTCTTTCGATGGTGTTTGGATGTGTTTGTAAGTGGTTGGGAAGTACTTCGGATGTCTTCCGATGGTGTTGGGATGTGTTTGTAAGTGGCTGGGAAGTACTTCGGATGTCTTCCGATGGTGTTTGGATGTGTTTGTAAGTGGTTGGGAAGTACTTCGGATGTCTTCCGATGGTGTTTGGATGTGTTTGTAAGTGGTTGGGAAGTACTTTGGATGTCTTCCGATGGTGTTTGGATGTGTTTGTAAGTGGTTGGGAAGTACTTCGGATGTCTTCCGATGGTGTTTGGATGTGTTTGTAAGTGGTTGGGAAGTACTTTGGATGTCTTCCGATGGTGTTTGGATGTGTTTGTAAGTGGTTGGGAAGTACTTCGGATGTCTTCCGATGGTATTTGGATGTGTTTGTAAGTGGTTGGGAAGTACTTCGGATGTCTTCCGATGGTGTTTGGATGTGTTTGTAAGTGGTTGGGAAGTACTTCGGATGTCTTCCGATGGTGTTGGGATGTGTTTGTAAGTGGTTGGGAAGTACTTCGGATGTCTTCCGATGGTGTTTGGATGTGTTTGTAAGTGGTTGGGAAGTACTTCGGATGTCATCCGATGGTATTTGGATGTGTTTGTAAGTGGTTGGGAAGTACTTCGGATGTCTTTCGATGGTGTTTGGATGTGTTTGTAAGTGGTTGGGAAGTACTTCGGATGTCTTCCGATGGTGTTGGGATGTGTTTGTAAGTGGTTGGGAAGTACTTCGGATGTCTTCCGATGGTGTTGGGATGTGTTTGTAAGTGGTTGGGAAGTACTTCGGATGTCTTCCGATGGTGTTTGGATGTGTTTGTAAGTGGTTGGGAAGTACTTCGGATGTCATCCGATGGTATTTGGATGTGTTTGTAAGTGGTTGGGAAGTACTTCGGATGTCTTTCGATGGTGTTTGGATGTGTTTGTAAGTGGTTGGGAAGTACTTCGGATGTCTTCCGATGGTGTTCGGATGTGTTTGTAAGTGGTTGGGAAGTACTTCGGATGTCTTCCGATGGTGTTTGGATGTGTTTGTAAGTGGTTGGGAAGTACTTCGGATGTCTTCCGATGGTGTTCGGATGTGTTTGTAAGTGGTTGGGAAGTACTTCGGATGTCTTCCGATGGTGTTTGAATGTGTTTGTAAGTGGTTGGGAAGTACTTCGGATGTCTTCCGATGGTGTTTGGATGTGTTTGTAAGTGGTTGGGAAGTACTTCGGATGTCATCCGATGGTGTTTGGATGTGTTTGTAAGTGGTTGGGAAGTACTTCGGAGGTCATCCGATGGTGTTGGGATGTGTTTGTAAGTGGTTGGGAAGTACTTCGGATGTCTTCCGATGGTGTTTGGATGTGTTTGTAAGTGGTTGGGAAGTACTTCGGATGTCTTCCGATGGTGTTGGGATGTGTTTGTAAGTGGTTGGGAAGTACTTCGGATGTCTTCCGATGGTGTTTGGATGTGTTTGTAAGTGGTTGGGAAGTACTTCGGATGTCTTCCGATGGTGTTTGGATGTGTTTGTAAGTGGTTGGGAAGTACTTCGGATGTCTTCCGATGGTATTTGGATGTGTTTGTAAGTGGTTGGGAAGTACTTTGGATGTCTTCCGATGGTGTTTGGATGTGTTTGTAAGTGGTTGGGAAGTACTTCGGATGTCTTCCGATGGTGTTTGGATGTGTTTGTAAGTGGTTGGGAAGTACTTCGGAGGTCTTCCGATGGTGTTTGGATGTGTTTGTAAGTGGTTGGGAAGTACTTCGGAGGTCTTCCGATGGTGTTTGGATGTGTTTGTAAGTGGTTGGGAAGTACTTCGGATGTCATCCGATGGTGTTTGGATGTGTTTGTAAGTGGTTGGGAAGTACTTCGGAGGTCATCCGATGGTGTTGGGATGTGTTTGTAAGTGGTTGGGAAGTACTTCGGATGTCTTCCGATGGTGTTTGGATGTGTTTGTAAGTGGTTGGGAAGTACTTCGGATGTCTTCCGATGGTGTTGGGATGTGTTTGTAAGTGGTTGGGAAGTACTTCGGATGTCTTCCGATGGTGTTCGGATGTGTTTGTAAGTGGTTGGGAAGTACTTCGGATGTCTTCCGATGGTATTTGGATGTGTTTGTAAGTGGTTGGGAAGTACTTCGGATGTCTTCCGATGGTGTTTGGATGTGTTTGTAAGTGGTTGGGAAGTACTTCGGATGTCTTCCGATGGTGTTTGGATGTGTTTGTAAGTGGTTGGGAAGTACTTCGGATGTCTTCCGATGGTGTTTGGATGTGTTTGTAAGTGGTTGGGAAGTACTTCGGATGTCTTCCGATGGTATTTGGATGTGTTTGTAAGTGGTTGGGAAGTACTTTGGATGTCTTCCGATGGTGTTTGGATGTGTTTGTAAGTGGTTGGGAAGTACTTTGGATGTCTTCCGATGGTGTTGGGATGTGTTTGTAAGTGGTTGGGAAGTACTTCGGATGTCTTCCGATGGTGTTTGGATGTGTTTGTAAGTGGTTGGGAAGTACTTCGGATGTCTTCCGATGGTGTTTGGATGTGTTTGTAAGTGGTTGGGAAGTACTTCGGATGTCTTCCGATGGTGTTGGGATGTGTTTGTAAGTGGTTGGGAAGTACTTCGGATGTCTTCCGATGGTGTTCGGATGTGTTTGTAAGTGGTTTGGAAGTACTTCGGATGTCTTCCGATGGTGTTCGGATGTGTTTGTAAGTGGTTGGGAAGTACTTCGGATGTCTTCCGATGGTGTTTGGATGTGTTTGTAAGTGGTTGGGAAGTACTTCGGATGTCTTCCGATGGTGTTTGGATGTGTTTGTAAGTGGTTGGGAAGTACTTCGGATGTCTTCCGATGGTGTTTGGATGTGTTTGTAAGTGGTTGGGAAGTACTTCGGATGTCTTCCGATGGTGTTTGGATGTGTTTGTAAGTGGTTGGGAAGTACTTCGGATGTCTTCCGATGGTATTTGGATGTGTTTGTAAGTGGTTGGGAAGTACTTTGGATGTCTTCCGATGGTGTTTGGATGTGTTTGTAAGTGGTTGGGAAGTACTTTGGATGTCTTCCGATGGTGTTTGGATGTGTTTGTAAGTGGTTGGGAAGTACTTCGGATGTCTTCCGATGGTGTTTGGATGTGTTTGTAAGTGGTTGGGAAGTACTTCGGATGTCTTCCGATGGTGTTTGGATGTGTTTGTAAGTGGTTGGGAAGTACTTCGGATGTCTTCCGATGGTATTTGGATGTGTTTGTAAGTGGTTGGGAAGTACTTTGGATGTCTTCCGATGGTGTTTGGATGTGTTTGTAAGTGGTTGGGAAGTACTTCGGATGTCTTCCGATGGTATTTGGATGTGTTTGTAAGTGGTTGGGAAGTACTTCGGAGGTCTTCCGATGGTGTTTGGATGTGTTTGTAAGTGGTTGGGAAGTACTTCGGATGTCATCCGATGGTATTTGGATGTGTTTGTAAGTGGTTGGGAAGTACTTCGGATGTCTTCCGATGGTGTTTGGATGTGTTTGTAAGTGGTTGGGAAGTACTTCGGATGTCTTCCGATGGTGTTTGGATGTGTTTGTAAGTGGTTGGGAAGTACTTCGGATGTCTTCCGATGGTATTTGGATGTGTTTGTAAGTGGTTGGGAAGTACTTTGGATGTCTTCCGATGGTGTTTGGATGTGTTTGTAAGTGGCTGGGAAGTACTTCGGATGTCTTCCGATGGTGTTTGGATGTGTTTGTAAGTGGTTGGGAAGTACTTCGGATGTCTTCCGATGGTGTTTGGATGTGTTTGTAAGTGGTTGGGAAGTACTTCGGATGTCTTCCGATGGTGTTGGGATGTGTTTGTAAGTGGTTGGGAAGTACTTCGGATGTCTTCCGATGGTGTTTGGATGTGTTTGTAAGTGGTTGGGAAGTACTTTGGATGTCTTCCGATGGTGTTGGGATGTGTTTGTAAGTGGTTGGGAAGTACTTTGGATGTCTTCCGATGGTGTTTGGATGTGTTTGTAAGTGGTTGGGAAGTACTTTGGATGTCTTCCGATGGTGTTGGGATGTGTTTGTAAGTGGTTGGGAAGTATTTCGGATGTCTTCCGATGGTGTTTGGATGTGTTTGTAAGTGGTTGGGAAGTACTTTGGATGTCATCCGATGGTATTTGGATGTGTTTGTAAGTGGTTGGGAAGTACTTTGGATGTCTTCCGATGGTGTTTGGATGTGTTTGTAAGTGGTTGGGAAGTACTTCGGATGTCTTCCGATGGTGTTTGGATGTGTTTGTAAGTGGTTGGGAAGTACTTCGGAGGTCATCCGATGGTGTTGGGATGTGTTTGTAAGTGGTTGGGAAGTACTTCGGAGGTCATCCGATGGTGTTTGGATGTGTTTGTAAGTGGTTGGGAAGTACTTCGGATGTCTTCCGATGGTGTTCGGATGTGTTTGTAAGTGGTTGGGAAGTACTTCGGATGTCATCCGATGGTGTTTGGATGTGTTTGTAAGTGGTTGGGAAGTACTTCGGAGGTCATCCGATGGTGTTGGGATGTGTTTGTAAGTGGTTGGGAAGTACTTCGGATGTCTTCCGATGGTGTTGGGATGTGTTTGTAAGTGGTTGGGAAGTACTTCGGATGTCTTCCGATGGTGTTCGGATGTGTTTGTAAGTGGTTGGGAAGTACTTCGGATGTCTTCCGATGGTGTTTGGATGTGTTTGTAAGTGGTTGGGAAGTACTTCGGATGTCTTCCGATGGTGTTCGGATGTGTTTGTAAGTGGTTGGGAAGTACTTCGGATGTCTTCCGATGGTGTTTGAATGTGTTTGTAAGTGGTTGGGAAGTACTTCGGATGTCTTCCGATGGTGTTCGGATGTGTTTGTAAGTGGTTGGGAAGTACTTCGGATGTCTTCCGATGGTGTTTGGATGTGTTTGTAAGTGGTTGGGAAGTACTTCGGAGGTCATCCGATGGTGTTGGGATGTGTTTGTAAGTGGTTGGGAAGTACTTCGGATGTCTTCCGATGGTGTTTGGATGTGTTTGTAAGTGGTTGGGAAGTACTTCGGATGTCTTCCGATGGTGTTTGGATGTGTTTGTAAGTGGTTGGGAAGTACTTCGGATGTCTTCCGATGGTGTTTGGATGTGTTTGTAAGTGGTTGGGAAGTACTTCGGATGTCTTCCGATGGTGTTTGGATGTGTTTGTAAGTGGTTGGGAAGTACTTCGGATGTCTTCCGATGGTATTTGGATGTGTTTGTAAGTGGTTGGGAAGTACTTTGGATGTCTTCCGATGGTGTTTGGATGTGTTTGTAAGTGGTTGGGAAGTACTTTGGATGTCTTCCGATGGTGTTTGGATGTGTTTGTAAGTGGTTGGGAAGTACTTCGGAGGTCTTCCGATGGTGTTTGGATGTGTTTGTAAGTGGTTGGGAAGTACTTCGGATGTCTTCCGATGGTGTTTGGATGTGTTTGTAAGTGGTTGGGAAGTACTTCGGATGTCATCCGATGGTGTTTGGATGTGTTTGTAAGTGGTTGGGAAGTACTTCGGAGGTCATCCGATGGTGTTGGGATGTGTTTGTAAGTGGTTGGGAAGTACTTCGGATGTCTTCCGATGGTGTTTGGATGTGTTTGTAAGTGGTTGGGAAGTACTTCGGATGTCTTCCGATGGTGTTGGGATGTGTTTGTAAGTGGTTGGGAAGTACTTCGGATGTCTTCCGATGGTGTTCGGATGTGTTTGTAAGTGGTTGGGAAGTACTTCGGATGTCTTCCGATGGTGTTTGGATGTGTTTGTAAGTGGTTGGGAAGTACTTCGGATGTCTTCCGATGGTGTTTGGATGTGTTTGTAAGTGGTTGGGAAGTACTTCGGATGTCTTCCGATGGTGTTTGGATGTGTTTGTAAGTGGTTGGGAAGTACTTCGGATGTCTTCCGATGGTGTTTGGATGTGTTTGTAAGTGGTTGGGAAGTACTTCGGATGTCTTCCGATGGTATTTGGATGTGTTTGTAAGTGGTTGGGAAGTACTTTGGATGTCTTCCGATGGTGTTTGGATGTGTTTGTAAGTGGTTGGGAAGTACTTCGGAGGTCTTCCGATGGTGTTTGGATGTGTTTGTAAGTGGTTGGGAAGTACTTCGGATGTCATCCGATGGTGTTTGGATGTGTTTGTAAGTGGTTGGGAAGTACTTCGGAGGTCATCCGATGGTGTTGGGATGTGTTTGTAAGTGGTTGGGAAGTACTTCGGATGTCTTCCGATGGTGTTTGGATGTGTTTGTAAGTGGTTGGGAAGTACTTCGGATGTCTTCCGATGGTGTTGGGATGTGTTTGTAAGTGGTTGGGAAGTACTTCGGATGTCTTCCGATGGTGTTCGGATGTGTTTGTAAGTGGTTGGGAAGTACTTCGGATGTCTTCCGATGGTGTTTGGATGTGTTTGTAAGTGGTTGGGAAGTACTTCGGATGTCTTCCGATGGTGTTTGGATGTGTTTGTAAGTGGTTGGGAAGTACTTCGGATGTCTTCCGATGGTGTTTGGATGTGTTTGTAAGTGGTTGGGAAGTACTTCGGATGTCATCCGATGGTGTTTGGATGTGTTTGTAAGTGGTTGGGAAGTACTTCGGATGTGTTTGTAAGTGGTTGGGAAGTACTTTGGATGTCTTCCGATGGTGTTTGGATGTGTTTGTAAGTGGTTGGGAAGTACTTCGGATGTCTTCCGATGGTGTTTGGATGTGTTTGTAAGTAGTTGGGAAGTACTTCGGATGTCTTCCGATGGTATTTGGATGTGTTTGTAAGTGGTTGGGAAGTACTTTGGATGTCTTCCGATGGTGTTTGGATGTGTTTGTAAGTGGTTGGGAAGTACTTCGGAGGTCTTCCGATGGTGTTTGGATGTGTTTGTAAGTGGTTGGGAAGTACTTCGGAGGTCTTCCGATGGTGTTTGGATGTGTTTGTAAGTGGTTGGGAAGTACTTCGGATGTCATCCGATGGTGTTTGGATGTGTTTGTAAGTGGTTGGGAAGTACTTCGGATGTCTTCCGATGGTGTTTGGATGTGTTTGTAAGTGGTTGGGAAGTACTTCGGATGTCTTCCGATGGTGTTGGGATGTGTTTGTAAGTGGTTGGGAAGTACTTCGGATGTCTTCCGATGGTGTTCGGAAGTGTTTGTAAGTGGTTGGGAAGTACTTCGGATGTCTTCCGATGGTGTTTGGATGTGTTTGTAAGTGGTTGGGAAGTACTTCGGATGTCTTCCGATGGTGTTTGGATGTGTTTGTAAGTGGTTGGGAAGTACTTCGGATGTCTTCCGATGGTGTTCGGATGTGTTTGTAAGTGGTTGGGAAGTACTTCGGATGTCTTCCGATGGTGTTTGGATGTGTTTGTAAGTGGTTGGGAAGTACTTCGGATGTCTTCCGATGGTGTTGGGATGTGTTTGTAAGTGGTTGGGAAGTACTTCGGATGTCTTCCGATGGTGTTCGGATGTGTTTGTAAGTGGTTGGGAAGTACTTCGGATGTCTTCCGATGGTGTTTGGATGTGTTTGTAAGTGGTTGGGAAGTACTTCGGATGTCTTCCGATGGTGTTTGGATGTGTTTGTAAGTGGTTGGGAAGTACTTCGGATGTCTTCCGATGGTGTTTGGATGTGTTTGTAAGTGGTTGGGAAGTACTTCGGATGTCTTCCGATGGTGTTTGGATGTGTTTGTAAGTGGTTGGGAAGTACTTCGGATGTCTTCCGATGGTATTTGGATGTGTTTGTAAGTGGTTGGGAAGTACTTTGGATGTCTTCCGATGGTGTTTGGATGTGTTTGTAAGTGGTTGGGAAGTACTTTGGATGTCTTCCGATGGTGTTTGGATGTGTTTGTAAGTGGTTGGGAAGTACTTCGGAGGTCTTCCGATGGTGTTTGGATGTGTTTGTAAGTGGTTGGGAAGTACTTCGGATGTCTTCCGATGGTGTTCGGATGTGTTTGTAAGTGGTTGGGAAGTACTTCGGATGTCTTCCGATGGTGTTTGGATGTGTTTGTAAGTGGTTGGGAAGTACTTCGGATGTCTTCCGATGGTGTTGGGATGTGTTTGTAAGTGGTTGGGAAGTACTTCGGATGTCTTCCGATGGTGTTCGGATGTGTTTGTAAGTGGTTGGGAAGTACTTCGGATGTCTTCCGATGGTGTTTGGATGTGTTTGTAAGTGGTTGGGAAGTACTTCGGAGGACTTCCGATGGTGTTTGGATGTGTTTGTAAGTGGTTGGGAAGTACTTCGGATGTCTTCCGATGGTGTTCGGATGTGTTTGTAAGTGGTTGGGAAGTACTTCGGATGTCTTCCGATGGTGTTGGGATGTGTTTGTAAGTGGTTGGGAAGTACTTCGGATGTCTTCCGATGGTGTTGGGATGTGTTTGTAAGTGGTTGGGAAGTACTTCGGATGTCTTCCGATGGTGTTCGGATGTGTTTGTAAGTGGTTGGGAAGTACTTCGGATGTCTTCCGATGGTGTTTGGATGTGTTTGTAAGTGGTTGGGAAGTACTTCGGATGTCTTCCGATGGTGTTTGGATGTGTTTGTAAGTGGTTGGGAAGTACTTCGGATGTCTTCCGATGGTGTTTGGATGTGTTTGTAAGTGGTTGGGAAGTACTTTGGATGTCTTCCGATGGTATTTGGATGTGTTTGTAAGTGGTTGGGAAGTACTTTGGATGTCTTCCGATGGTGTTTGGATGTGTTTGTAAGTGGTTGGGAAGTACTTCGGATGTCTTCCGATGGTGTTTGGATGTGTTTGTTAGTGGTTGGGAAGTACTTCGGATGTCATCCGATGGTGTTTGGATGTGTTTGTAAGTGGTTGGGACGTACTTCGGATGTCATCCGATGGTGTTTGGATGTGTTTGTAAGTGGTTGGGAAGTACTTCGGATGTCTTCCGATGGTGTTTGGATGTGTTTGTAAGTGGTTGGGACGTACTTCGGATGTCATCCGATGGTGTTTGGATGTGTTTGTAAGTGGTTGGGAAGTACTTCGGATGTCTTCCGATGGTGTTTGAATGTGTTTGTAAGTGGTTGGGAAGTACTTTGGATGTCTTCCGATGGTGTTTGGATGTGTTTGTAAGTGGTTGGGAAGTACTTCGGATGTCTTCCGATGGTGTTTGGATGTGTTTGTAAGTGGTTGGGAAGTACTTTGGATGTCTTCCGATGGTGTTTGGATGTGTTTGTAAGTGGTTGGGAAGTACTTTGGATGTCTTCCGATGGTGTTTGGATGTGTTTGTAAGTGGTTGGGAAGTACTTCGGATGTCTTCCGATGGTGTTTGGATGTGTTTGTAAGTGGTTGGGAAGTACTTCGGATGTCTTCCGATGGTGTTTGGATGTGTTTGTAAGTGGTTGGGAAGTACTTCGGATGTCTTCCGATGGTGTTTGGATGTGTTTGTAAGTGGTTGGGAAGTACTTCGGATGTCTTCCGATGGTGTTTGGATGTGTTTGTAAGTGGTTGGGAAGTACTTCGGATGTCTTCCGATGGTGTTTGGATGTGTTTGTAAGTGGTTGGGAAGTACTTCGGATGTCTTCCGATGGTGTTTGGATGTGTTTGTAAGTGGTTGGGAAGTACTTCGGATGTCTTCCGATGGTGTTTGGATGTGTTTGTAAGTGGTTGGGAAGTACTTCGGATGTCTTCCGATGGTGTTTGAATGTGTTTGTAAGTGGTTGGGAAGTACTTTGGATGTCTTCCGATGGTGTTTGGATGTGTTTGTAAGTGGTTGGGAAGTACTTCGGATGTCTTCCGATGGTGTTTGGATGTGTTTGTAAGTGGTTGGGAAGTACTTTGGATGTCTTCCGATGGTGTTTGGATGTGTTTGTAAGTGGTTGGGAAGTACTTTGGATGTCTTCCGATGGTGTTTGGATGTGTTTGTAAGTGGTTGGGAAGTACTTCGGATGTCTTCCGATGGTGTTTGGATGTGTTTGTAAGTGGTTGGGAAGTACTTCGGATGTCTTCCGATGGTGTTTGGATGTGTTTGTAAGTGGTTGGGAAGTACTTCGGATGTCTTCCGATGGTGTTTGGATGTGTTTGTAAGTGGTTGGGAAGTACTTCGGATGTCTTCCGATGGTGTTTGGATGTGTTTGTAAGTGGTTGGGAAGTACTTCGGATGTCTTCCGATGGTGTTTGGATGTGTTTGTAAGTGGTTGGGAAGTACTTCGGATGTCTTCCGATGGTGTTTGGATGTGTTTGTAAGTGGTTGGGAAGTACTTCGGATGTCTTCCGATGGTGTTTGGATGTGTTTGTAAGTGGTTGGAAAGTACTTCGGATGTCTTCCGATGGTGTTTGGATGTGTTTGTTAGTGGTTGGGAAGTACTTCGGATGTCATCCGATGGTGTTTGGATGTGTTTGTAAGTGGTTGGGAAGTACTTCGGATGTCATCCGATGGTGTTTGGATGTGTTTGTAAGTGGTTGGGAAGTACTTCGGATGTCTTCCGATGGTGTTTGGATGTGTTTGTAAGTGGTTGGGACGTACTTCGGATGTCATCCGATGGTGTTTGGATGTGTTTGTAAGTGGTTGGGAAGTACTTCGGATGTCTTCCGATGGTGTTTGAATGTGTTTGTAAGTGGTTGGGAAGTACTTTGGATGTCTTCCGATGGTGTTTGGATGTGTTTGTAAGTGGTTGGGAAGTACTTCGGATGTCTTCCGATGGTGTTGGGATGTGTTTGTAAGTGGTTGGGAAGTACTTTGGATGTCTTCCGATGGTGTTTGGATGTGTTTGTAAGTGGTTGGGAAGTACTTTGGATGTCTTCCGATGGTGTTTGGATGTGTTTGTAAGTGGTTGGGAAGTACTTCGGATGTCTTCCGATGGTGTTTGGATGTGTTTGTAAGTGGTTGGGAAGTACTTCGGATGTCTTCCGATGGTGTTTGGATGTGTTTGTAAGTGGTTGGGAAGTACTTCGGATGTCTTCCGATGGTGTTTGGATGTGTTTGTAAGTGGTTGGGAAGTACTTCGGATGTCTTCCGATGGTGTTTGGATGTGTTTGTAAGTGGTTGGGAAGTACTTCGGATGTCTTCCGATGGTGTTTGGATGTGTTTGTAAGTGGTTGGGAAGTACTTCGGATGTCTTCCGATGGTGTTTGGATGTGTTTGTAAGTGGTTGGGAAGTACTTCGGATGTCTTCCGATGGTGTTTGGATGTGTTTGTAAGTGGTTGGGAAGTACTTCGGATGTCTTCCGATGGTGTTTGGATGTGTTTGTAAGTGGTTGGGAAGTACTTCGGATGTCTTCCGATGGTGTTTGGATGTGTTTGTAAGTGGTTGGGAAGTACTTCGGATGTCTTCCGATGGTGTTTGGATGTGTTTGTAAGTGGTTGGGAAGTACTTCGGATGTCTTCCGATGGTGTTTGGATGTGTTTGTAAGTGGTTGGGAAGTACTTCGGATGTCTTCCGATGGTGTTTGGATGTGTTTGTAAGTGGTTGGGAAGTACTTCGGATGTCATCCGATGGTGTTTGGATGTGTTTGTAAGTGGTTGGGAAGTACTTCGGATGTCTTCCGATGGTGTTCGGATGTGTTTGTAAGTGGTTGGGAAGTACTTCGGATGTCTTCCGATGGTGTTTGAATGTGTTTGTAAGTGGTTGGGAAGTACTTCGGATGTCTTCCGATGGTGTTTGGATGTGTTTGTAAGTGGTTGGGAAGTACTTCGGAGGTCATCCGATGGTGTTGGGATGTGTTTGTAAGTGGTTGGGAAGTACTTTGGATGTCTTCCGATGGTGTTTGGATGTGTTTGTAAGTGGTTGGGAAGTACTTTGGATGTCTTCCGATGGTGTTTGGATGTGTTTGTAAGTGGTTGGGAAGTACTTTGGATGTCTTCCGATGGTGTTTGGATGTGTTTGTAAGTGGTTGGGAAGTACTTCGGATGTCTTCCGATGGTGTTTGGATGTGTTTGTAAGTGGTTGGGAAGTACTTCGGATGTCTTCCGATGGTGTTTGGATGTGTTTGTAAGTGGTTGGGAAGTACTTCGGATGTCTTCCGATGGTATTTGGATGTGTTTGTAAGTGGTTGGGAAGTACTTCGGATGTCTTTCGATGGTGTTTGGATGTGTTTGTAAGTGGTTGGGAAGTACTTTGGATGTCTTCCGATGGTGTTTGGATGTGTTTGTAAGTGGTTGGGAAGTACTTTGGATGTCTTCCGATGGTGTTTGGATGTGTTTGTAAGTGGTTTGGAAGTACTTCGGATGTCTTCCGATGGTGTTTGGATGTGTTTGTAAGTGGTTGGGAAGTACTTCGGATGTCTTCCGATGGTGTTTGGATGTGTTTGTAAGTGGTTGGGAAGTACTTCGGAGGTCATCCGATGGTGTTGGGATGTGTTTGTAAGTGGTTGGGAAGTACTTTGGATGTCTTCCGATGGTGTTTGGATGTGTTTGTAAGTGGTTGGGAAGTACTTTGGATGTCTTCCGATGGTGTTTGGATGTGTTTGTAAGTGGTTGGGAAGTACTTTGGATGTCTTCCGATGGTGTTTGGATGTGTTTGTAAGTGGTTTGGAAGTACTTCGGATGTCTTCCGATGGTGTTCGGATGTGTTTGTAAGTGGTTGGGAAGTACTTCGGATGTCTTCCGATGGTGTTTGGATGTGTTTGTAAGTGGTTGGGAAGTACTTCGGATGTCTTCCGATGGTGTTGGGATGTGTTTGTAAGTGGTTGGGAAGTACTTCGGATGTCTTCCGATGGTGTTTGGATGTGTTTGTAAGTGGTTGGGAAGTACTTCGGATGTCATCCGATGGTATTTGGATGTGTTTGTAAGTGGTTGGGAAGTACTTCGGATGTCTTTCGATGGTGTTTGGATGTGTTTGTAAGTGGTTGGGAAGTACTTCGGATGTCTTCCGATGGTGTTGGGATGTGTTTGTAAGTGGTTGGGAAGTACTTCGGATGTCTTCCGATGGTGTTGGGATGTGTTTGTAAGTGGTTGGGAAGTACTTTGGATGTCTTCCGATGGTGTTTGGATGTGTTTGTAAGTGGTTGGGAAGTACTTCGGATGTCTTCCGATGGTATTTGGATGTGTTTGTAAGTGGTTGGGAAGTACTTCGGATGTCTTTCGATGGTGTTTGGATGTGTTTGTAAGTGGTTGGGAAGTACTTTGGATGTCTTCCGATGGTGTTTGGATGTGTTTGTAAGTGGTTGGGAAGTACTTCGGATGTCTTCCGATGGTGTTTGGATGTGTTTGTAAGTGGTTGGGAAGTACTTCGGATGTCTTCCGATGGTGTTCGGATGTGTTTGTAAGTGGTTGGGAAGTACTTCGGAGGTCTTCCGATGGTGTTTGGATGTGTTTGTAAGTGGTTGGGAAGTACTTCGGAGGTCATCCGATGGTGTTGGGATGTGTTTGTAAGTGGTTGGGAAGTACTTTGGATGTCTTCCGATGGTGTTTGGATGTGTTTGTAAGTGGTTGGGAAGTACTTTGGATGTCTTCCGATGGTGTTTGGATGTGTTTGTAAGTGGTTGGGAAGTACTTCGGATGTCTTCCGATGGTGTTTGGATGTGTTTGTAAGTGGTTGGGAAGTACTTCGGAGGTCATCCGATGGTGTTCGGATGTGTTTGTAAGTGGTTGGGAAGTACTTCGGAGGTCATCCGATGGTGTTTGGATGTGTTTGTAAGTGGTTGGGAAGTACTTCGGATGTCCTCCGATGGTGTTTGGATGTGTTTGTAAGTGGTTGGGAAGTACTTCGGATGTCTTCCGATGGTGTTTGGATGTGTTTGTAAGTGGTTGGGAAGTACTTCGGATGTCTTCCGATGGTGTTTGGATGTGTTTGTAAGTGGTTGGGAAGTACTTCGGATGTCTTCCGATGGTGTTTGGATGTGTTTGTAAGTGGTTGGGAAGAACTTCGGATGTCTTCCGATGGTGTTTGGATGTGTTTGTAAGTGGTTGGGAAGTAGTTCGGATGTCATCCGATGGTGTTTGGATGTACTGGGTGTTTCCAAGTACTTGGGAGTGGGAAACACCGAAAATGTACGTTGGAGATGCTTGAAAATCACTCCCAAGTACTTGGAAACGTAAATATCTCCCAAACTAGGAGATCTAGAAGGATGCCAAGTGCATCAAACGAAAGGAAATTACATTTAAAACAAAAAACATGTTTAGCAAATTAACGATAGGACGAAAGACAAAAAAGTTATAAGCGTTTGAAGGTGCAATTGAACCCTTGCACCTTCAAACGCTTATAACTTTTCCGTCTTTCGTCCGATCTTCGATTTGACCCCCATGTTTGGCGTCGCAAATTTAATTTCCTTTCGATTGGTGCCAAAAGCGTCCTTCTAGCTCTCCTAGTTTTCGAGATATTCACGTTTTGTCGAAAACCTCTTTTTTTGACTTGTTCTTCTTCTTTTTGAACCCTTGCACCTTCAAACGCTTATAACTTCGTTCTCTTTCGACCAATCCGTGATTTTTTTCCTTTTATATTGTGTAGAATTTAATTACCTTTCGTTTGATGCCCCGGGCGTCCTTCTAGCTCTTCTAGTTTTCGAGATATTCACGTTTTGCCGAAGACCTTTTTTCTCTACTTCTTCTTGCAGAAAGACTTATAATAAATTCCCGCCACACATTTCCCGACGTAACTAAACCCTATAAAAACCGGTCCCTTCATTCCTTGACTTGACGAATTGTTCCTTCAGCACGTCTTCCAACCCTTGCCTCTTTGAGGGCTTATAACTTTGTTGCCGTTCGTCCTATCGTTAATTTGCTAAACATGTTTTTTGTTTAAAATTTAATTTCCTTTCGTTTGGTGCGTTAAGCGTCCTTCTAGCTCTTCAAGTTTTCGAGATTGGGAAGTACTTCGGATGTCCTCCGATGGTGTTTGGATGTGTTTGTAAGTGGTTGGGAAGTACTTCGGATGTCTTCCGATGGTGTTTGGATGTGTTTGTAAGTGGTTGGGAAGTACTTCGGATGTCTTCCGATGGTGTTTGGATGTGTTTGTAAGTGGTTGGGAAGTACTTCGGATGTCTTCCGATGGTGTTTGGATGTGTTTGTAAGTGGTTTGGAAGTACTTCGGATGTCTTCCGATGGTGTTTGGATGTGTTTGTAAGTGGTTGGGAAGTACTTCGGATGTCTTCCGATGGTGTTTGGATGTGTTTGTAAGTGGTTGGGAAGTACTTCGGAGGTCATCCGATGGTGTTGGGATGTGTTTGTAAGTGGTTGGGAAGTACTTTGGATGTCTTCCGATGGTGTTTGGATGTGTTTGTAAGTGGTTGGGAAGTACTTTGGATGTCTTCCGATGGTGTTTGGATGTGTTTGTAAGTGGTTGGGAAGTACTTCGGATGTCTTCCGATGGTGTTTGGATGTGTTTGTAAGTGGTTGGGAAGTACTTCGGAGGTCATCCGATGGTGTTCGGATGTGTTTGTAAGTGGTTGGGAAGTACTTCGGAGGTCATCCGATGGTGTTTGGATGTGTTTGTAAGTGGTTGGGAAGTACTTCGGATGTCCTCCGATGGTGTTTGGATGTGTTTGTAAGTGGTTGGGAAGTACTTCGGATGTCTTCCGATGGTGTTTGGATGTGTTTGTAAGTGGTTGGGAAGTACTTCGGATGTCTTCCGATGGTGTTTGGATGTGTTTGTAAGTGGTTGGGAAGTACTTCGGATGTCTTCCGATGGTGTTCGGATGTGTTTGTAAGTGGTTGGGAAGTACTTCGGATGTCTTCCGATGGTGTTTGAATGTGTTTGTAAGTGGTTGGGAAGTACTTCGGATGTCTTCCGATGGTGTTTGGATGTGTTTGTAAGTGGTTGGGAAGTACTTCGGAGGTCATCCGATGGTGTTGGGATGTGTTTGTAAGTGGTTGGGAAGTACTTTGGATGTCTTCCGATGGTGTTTGGATGTGTTTGTAAGTGGTTGGGAAGTACTTCGGATGTCTTCCGATGGTGTTTGGATGTGTTTGTAAGTGGTTGGGAAGTACTTCGGATGTCTTCCGATGGTGTTTGGATGTGTTTGTAAGTGGTTGGGAAGTACTTCGGATGTCTTCCGATGGTGTTTGGATGTGTTTGTAAGTGGTTGGGAAGTACTTCGGATGTCTTCCGATGGTGTTTGGATGTGTTTGTAAGTGGTTGGGAAGTACTTCGGATGTCTTCCGATGGTATTTGGATGTGTTTGTAAGTGGTTGGGAAGTACTTTGGATGTCTTCCGATGGTGTTTGGATGTGTTTGTAAGTGGTTGGGAAGTACTTTGGATGTCTTCCGATGGTGTTTGGATGTGTTTGTAAGTGGTTGGGAAGTACTTCGGAGGTCTTCCGATGGTGTTTGGATGTGTTTGTAAGTGGTTGGGAAGTACTTCGGAGGTCTTCCGATGGTGTTTGGATGTGTTTGTAAGTGGTTGGGAAGTACTTCGGATGTCATCCGATGGTGTTTGGATGTGTTTGTAAGTGGTTGGGAAGTACTTCGGAGGTCATCCGATGGTGTTGGGATGTGTTTGTAAGTGGTTGGGAAGTACTTCGGATGTCTTCCGATGGTGTTTGGATGTGTTTGTAAGTGGTTGGGAAGTACTTCGGATGTCTTCCGATGGTGTTGGGATGTGTTTGTAAGTGGTTGGGAAGTACTTCGGATGTCTTCCGATGGTGTTCGGATGTGTTTGTAAGTGGTTGGGAAGTACTTCGGATGTCTTCCGATGGTGTTTGGATGTGTTTGTAAGTGGTTGGGAAGTACTTCGGATGTCTTCCGATGGTGTTTGGATGTGTTTGTAAGTGGTTGGGAAGTACTTCGGATGTCTTCCGATGGTGTTTGGATGTGTTTGTAAGTGGTTGGGAAGTACTTCGGATGTCTTCCGATGGTGTTTGGATGTGTTTGTAAGTGGTTGGGAAGTACTTCGGATGTCTTCCGATGGTATTTGGATGTGTTTGTAAGTGGTTGGGAAGTACTTTGGATGTCTTCCGATGGTGTTTGGATGTGTTTGTAAGTGGTTGGGAAGTACTTCGGAGGTCTTCCGATGGTGTTTGGATGTGTTTGTAAGTGGTTGGGAAGTACTTCGGATGTCATCCGATGGTGTTTGGATGTGTTTGTAAGTGGTTGGGAAGTACTTCGGAGGTCATCCGATGGTGTTGGGATGTGTTTGTAAGTGGTTGGGAAGTACTTCGGATGTCTTCCGATGGTGTTTGGATGTGTTTGTAAGTGGTTGGGAAGTACTTCGGATGTCTTCCGATGGTGTTGGGATGTGTTTGTAAGTGGTTGGGAAGTACTTCGGATGTCTTCCGATGGTGTTCGGATGTGTTTGTAAGTGGTTGGGAAGTACTTCGGATGTCTTCCGATGGTGTTTGGATGTGTTTGTAAGTGGTTGGGAAGTACTTCGGATGTCTTCCGATGGTGTTTGGATGTGTTTGTAAGTGGTTGGGAAGTACTTCGGATGTCTTCCGATGGTGTTTGGATGTGTTTGTAAGTGGTTGGGAAGTACTTCGGATGTCTTCCGATGGTGTTTGGATGTGTTTGTAAGTGGTTGGGAAGTACTTCGGATGTCTTCCGATGGTATTTGGATGTGTTTGTAAGTGGTTGGGAAGTACTTTGGATGTCTTCCGATGGTGTTTGGATGTGTTTGTAAGTGGTTGGGAAGTACTTCGGATGTCTTCCGATGGTGTTTGGATGTGTTTGTAAGTAGTTGGGAAGTACTTCGGATGTCTTCCGATGGTATTTGGATGTGTTTGTAAGTGGTTGGGAAGTACTTTGGATGTCTTCCGATGGTGTTTGGATGTGTTTGTAAGTGGTTGGGAAGTACTTCGGAGGTCTTCCGATGGTGTTTGGATGTGTTTGTAAGTGGTTGGGAAGTACTTCGGAGGTCTTCCGATGGTGTTTGGATGTGTTTGTAAGTGGTTGGGAAGTACTTCGGATGTCATCCGATGGTGTTTGGATGTGTTTGTAAGTGGTTGGGAAGTACTTCGGATGTCTTCCGATGGTGTTTGGATGTGTTTGTAAGTGGTTGGGAAGTACTTCGGATGTCTTCCGATGGTGTTGGGATGTGTTTGTAAGTGGTTGGGAAGTACTTCGGATGTCTTCCGATGGTGTTCGGATGTGTTTGTAAGTGGTTGGGAAGTACTTCGGATGTCTTCCGATGGTGTTTGGATGTGTTTGTAAGTGGTTGGGAAGTACTTCGGATGTCTTCCGATGGTGTTTGGATGTGTTTGTAAGTGGTTGGGAAGTACTTTGGATGTCTTCCGATGGTGTTCGGATGTGTTTGTAAGTGGTTGGGAAGTACTTCGGATGTCTTCCGATGGTGTTTGGATGTGTTTGTAAGTGGTTGGGAAGTACTTCGGATGTCTTCCGATGGTGTTGGGATGTGTTTGTAAGTGGTTGGGAAGTACTTCGGATGTCTTCCGATGGTGTTCGGATGTGTTTGTAAGTGGTTGGGAAGTACTTCGGATGTCTTCCGATGGTGTTTGGATGTGTTTGTAAGTGGTTGGGAAGTACTTCGGATGTCTTCCGATGGTGTTTGGATGTGTTTGTAAGTGGTTGGGAAGTACTTCGGATGTCTTCCGATGGTGTTTGGATGTGTTTGTAAGTGGTTGGGAAGTACTTCGGATGTCTTCCGATGGTGTTTGGATGTGTTTGTAAGTGGTTGGGAAGTACTTCGGATGTCTTCCGATGGTATTTGGATGTGTTTGTAAGTGGTTGGGAAGTACTTTGGATGTCTTCCGATGGTGTTTGGATGTGTTTGTAAGTGGTTGGGAAGTACTTTGGATGTCTTCCGATGGTGTTTGGATGTGTTTGTAAGTGGTTGGGAAGTACTTCGGAGGTCTTCCGATGGTGTTTGGATGTGTTTGTAAGTGGTTGGGAAGTACTTCGGATGTCTTCCGATGGTGTTGGGATGTGTTTGTAAGTGGTTGGGAAGTACTTCGGATGTCTTCCGATGGTGTTTGGATGTGTTTGTAAGTGGTTGGGAAGTACTTCGGATGTCTTCCGATGGTGTTGGGATGTGTTTGTAAGTGGTTGGGAAGTACTTCGGATGTCTTCCGATGGTGTTCGGATGTGTTTGTAAGTGGTTGGGAAGTACTTCGGATGTCTTCCGATGGTGTTTGGATGTGTTTGTAAGTGGTTGGGAAGTACTTCGGAGGTCTTCCGATGGTGTTTGGATGTGTTTGTAAGTGGTTGGGAAGTACTTCGGATGTCTTCCGATGGTGTTTGGATGTGTTTGTAAGTGGTTGGGAAGTACTTCGGATGTCTTCCGATGGTGTTTGGATGTGTTTGTAAGTGGTTGGGAAGTACTTCGGATGTCTTCCGATGGTGTTGGGATGTGTTTGTAAGTGGTTGGGAAGTACTTCGGATGTCTTCCGATGGTGTTCGGATGTGTTTGTAAGTGGTTGGGAAGTACTTCGGATGTCTTCCGATGGTGTTTGGATGTGTTTGTAAGTGGTTGGGAAGTACTTCGGATGTCTTCCGATGGTGTTTGGATGTGTTTGTAAGTGGTTGGGAAGTACTTCGGATGTCTTCCGATGGTGTTTGGATGTGTTTGTAAGTGGTTGGGAAGTACTTTGGATGTCTTCCGATGGTATTTGGATGTGTTTGTAAGTGGTTGGGAAGTACTTTGGATGTCTTCCGATGGTGTTTGGATGTGTTTGTAAGTGGTTGGGAAGTACTTCGGATGTCTTCCGATGGTGTTTGGATGTGTTTGTAAGTGGTTGGGAAGTACTTCGGATGTCATCCGATGGTGTTTGGATGTGTTTGTAAGTGGTTGGGACGTACTTCGGATGTCATCCGATGGTGTTTGGATGTGTTTGTAAGTGGTTGGGAAGTACTTCGGATGTCTTCCGATGGTGTTTGGATGTGTTTGTAAGTGGTTGGGAAGTACTTCGGATGTCATCCGATGGTGTTTGGATGTGTTTGTAAGTGGTTGGGAAGTACTTCGGATGTCTTCCGATGGTGTTTGAATGTGTTTGTAAGTGGTTGGGAAGTACTTTGGATGTCTTCCGATGGTGTTTGGATGTGTTTGTAAGTGGTTGGGAAGTACTTCGGATGTCTTCCGATGGTGTTTGGATGTGTTTGTAAGTGGTTGGGAAGTACTTTGGATGTCTTCCGATGGTGTTTGGATGTGTTTGTAAGTGGTTGGGAAGTACTTTGGATGTCTTCCGATGGTGTTTGGATGTGTTTGTAAGTGGTTGGGAAGTACTTCGGATGTCTTCCGATGGTGTTTGGATGTGTTTGTAAGTGGTTGGGAAGTACTTCGGATGTCTTCCGATGGTGTTTGGATGTGTTTGTAAGTGGTTGGGAAGTACTTCGGATGTCTTCCGATGGTGTTTGGATGTGTTTGTAAGTGGTTGGGAAGTACTTCGGATGTCTTCCGATGGTGTTTGGATGTGTTTGTAAGTGGTTGGGAAGTACTTCGGATGTCTTCCGATGGTGTTTGGATGTGTTTGTAAGTGGTTGGGAAGTACTTCGGATGTCTTCCGATGGTGTTTGGATGTGTTTGTAAGTGGTTGGGAAGTACTTCGGATGTCTTCCGATGGTGTTTGGATGTGTTTGTAAGTGGTTGGGAAGTACTTCGGATGTCTTCCGATGGTGTTTGAATGTGTTTGTAAGTGGTTGGGAAGTACTTTGGATGTCTTCCGATGGTGTTTGGATGTGTTTGTAAGTGGTTGGGAAGTACTTCGGATGTCTTCCGATGGTGTTTGGATGTGTTTGTAAGTGGTTGGGAAGTACTTTGGATGTCTTCCGATGGTGTTTGGATGTGTTTGTAAGTGGTTGGGAAGTACTTTGGATGTCTTCCGATGGTGTTTGGATGTGTTTGTAAGTGGTTGGGAAGTACTTCGGATGTCTTCCGATGGTGTTTGGATGTGTTTGTAAGTGGTTGGGAAGTACTTCGGATGTCTTCCGATGGTGTTTGGATGTGTTTGTAAGTGGTTGGGAAGTACTTCGGATGTCTTCCGATGGTGTTTGGATGTGTTTGTAAGTGGTTGGGAAGTACTTCGGATGTCTTCCGATGGTGTTTGGATGTGTTTGTAAGTGGTTGGGAAGTACTTCGGATGTCTTCCGATGGTGTTTGGATGTGTTTGTAAGTGGTTGGGAAGTACTTCGGATGTCTTCCGATGGTGTTTGGATGTGTTTGTAAGTGGTTGGGAAGTACTTCGGATGTCTTCCGATGGTGTTTGGATGTGTTTGTAAGTGGTTGGAAAGTACTTCGGATGTCTTCCGATGGTGTTTGGATGTGTTTGTTAGTGGTTGGGAAGTACTTCGGATGTCATCCGATGGTGTTTGGATGTGTTTGTAAGTGGTTGGGACGTACTTCGGATGTCATCCGATGGTGTTTGGATGTGTTTGTAAGTGGTTGGGAAGTACTTCGGATGTCTTCCGATGGTGTTTGGATGTGTTTGTAAGTGGTTGGGACGTACTTCGGATGTCATCCGATGGTGTTTGGATGTGTTTGTAAGTGGTTGGGAAGTACTTCGGATGTCTTCCGATGGTGTTTGAATGTGTTTGTAAGTGGTTGGGAAGTACTTTGGATGTCTTCCGATGGTGTTTGGATGTGTTTGTAAGTGGTTGGGAAGTACTTCGGATGTCTTCCGATGGTGTTTGGATGTGTTTGTAAGTGGTTGGGAAGTACTTTGGATGTCTTCCGATGGTGTTTGGATGTGTTTGTAAGTGGTTGGGAAGTACTTTGGATGTCTTCCGATGGTGTTTGGATGTGTTTGTAAGTGGTTGGGAAGTACTTCGGATGTCTTCCGATGGTGTTTGGATGTGTTTGTAAGTGGTTGGGAAGTACTTCGGATGTCTTCCGATGGTGTTTGGATGTGTTTGTAAGTGGTTGGGAAGTACTTCGGATGTCTTCCGATGGTGTTTGGATGTGTTTGTAAGTGGTTGGGAAGTACTTCGGATGTCTTCCGATGGTGTTTGGATGTGTTTGTAAGTGGTTGGGAAGTACTTCGGATGTCTTCCGATGGTGTTTGGATGTGTTTGTAAGTGGTTGGGAAGTACTTCGGATGTCTTCCGATGGTGTTTGGATGTGTTTGTAAGTGGTTGGGAAGTACTTCGGATGTCTTCCGATGGTGTTTGGATGTGTTTGTAAGTGGTTGGGAAGTACTTCGGATGTCTTCCGATGGTGTTTGGATGTGTTTGTAAGTGGTTGGGAAGTACTTCGGATGTCTTCCGATGGTGTTTGGATGTGTTTGTAAGTGGTTGGGAAGTACTTCGGATGTCTTCCGATGGTGTTTGGATGTGTTTGTAAGTGGTTGGGAAGTACTTCGGATGTCTTCCGATGGTGTTTGGATGTGTTTGTAAGTGGTTGGGAAGTACTTCGGATGTCTTCCGATGGTGTTTGGATGTGTTTGTAAGTGGTTGGGAAGTACTTCGGATGTCATCCGATGGTGTTTGGATGTGTTTGTAAGTGGTTGGGAAGTACTTCGGATGTCTTCCGATGGTGTTCGGATGTGTTTGTAAGTGGTTGGGAAGTACTTCGGATGTCTTCCGATGGTGTTTGAATGTGTTTGTAAGTGGTTGGGAAGTACTTCGGATGTCTTCCGATGGTGTTTGGATGTGTTTGTAAGTGGTTGGGAAGTACTTCGGAGGTCATCCGATGGTGTTGGGATGTGTTTGTAAGTGGTTGGGAAGTACTTTGGATGTCTTCCGATGGTGTTTGGATGTGTTTGTAAGTGGTTGGGAAGTACTTCGGATGTCTTCCGATGGTGTTTGGATGTGTTTGTAAGTGGTTGGGAAGTACTTTGGATGTCTTCCGATGGTGTTTGGATGTGTTTGTAAGTGGTTGGGAAGTACTTCGGATGTCTTCCGATGGTGTTTGGATGTGTTTGTAAGTGGTTGGGAAGTACTTCGGATGTCTTCCGATGGTGTTTGGATGTGTTTGTAAGTGGTTGGGAAGTACTTCGGATGTCTTCCGATGGTATTTGGATGTGTTTGTAAGTGGTTGGGAAGTACTTCGGATGTCTTTCGATGGTGTTTGGATGTGTTTGTAAGTGGTTGGGAAGTACTTTGGATGTCTTCCGATGGTGTTTGGATGTGTTTGTAAGTGGTTGGGAAGTACTTTGGATGTCTTCCGATGGTGTTTGGATGTGTTTGTAAGTGGTTTGGAAGTACTTCGGATGTCTTCCGATGGTGTTTGGATGTGTTTGTAAGTGGTTGGGAAGTACTTCGGATGTCTTCCGATGGTGTTTGGATGTGTTTGTAAGTGGTTGGGAAGTACTTCGGAGGTCATCCGATGGTGTTGGGATGTGTTTGTAAGTGGTTGGGAAGTACTTTGGATGTCTTCCGATGGTGTTTGGATGTGTTTGTAAGTGGTTGGGAAGTACTTCGGATGTCTTCCGATGGTGTTTGGATGTGTTTGTAAGTGGTTGGGAAGTACTTTGGATGTCTTCCGATGGTGTTTGGATGTGTTTGTAAGTGGTTTGGAAGTACTTCGGATGTCTTCCGATGGTGTTCGGATGTGTTTGTAAGTGGTTGGGAAGTACTTCGGATGTCTTCCGATGGTGTTTGGATGTGTTTGTAAGTGGTTGGGAAGTACTTCGGATGTCTTCCGATGGTGTTGGGATGTGTTTGTAAGTGGTTGGGAAGTACTTCGGATGTCTTCCGATGGTGTTTGGATGTGTTTGTAAGTGGTTGGGAAGTACTTCGGATGTCATCCGATGGTATTTGGATGTGTTTGTAAGTGGTTGGGAAGTACTTCGGATGTCTTTCGATGGTGTTTGGATGTGTTTGTAAGTGGTTGGGAAGTACTTCGGATGTCTTCCGATGGTGTTGGGATGTGTTTGTAAGTGGTTGGGAAGTACTTCGGATGTCTTCCGATGGTGTTGGGATGTGTTTGTAAGTGGTTGGGAAGTACTTTGGATGTCTTCCGATGGTGTTTGGATGTGTTTGTAAGTGGTTGGGAAGTACTTCGGATGTCTTCCGATGGTATTTGGATGTGTTTGTAAGTGGTTGGGAAGTACTTCGGATGTCTTTCGATGGTGTTTGGATGTGTTTGTAAGTGGTTGGGAAGTACTTTGGATGTCTTCCGATGGTGTTTGGATGTGTTTGTAAGTGGTTGGGAAGTACTTCGGATGTCTTCCGATGGTGTTTGGATGTGTTTGTAAGTGGTTGGGAAGTACTTCGGATGTCTTCCGATGGTGTTCGGATGTGTTTGTAAGTGGTTGGGAAGTACTTCGGAGGTCTTCCGATGGTGTTTGGATGTGTTTGTAAGTGGTTGGGAAGTACTTCGGAGGTCATCCGATGGTGTTGGGATGTGTTTGTAAGTGGTTGGGAAGTACTTTGGATGTCTTCCGATGGTGTTTGGATGTGTTTGTAAGTGGTTGGGAAGTACTTTGGATGTCTTCCGATGGTGTTTGGATGTGTTTGTAAGTGGTTGGGAAGTACTTCGGATGTCTTCCGATGGTGTTTGGATGTGTTTGTAAGTGGTTGGGAAGTACTTCGGAGGTCATCCGATGGTGTTCGGATGTGTTTGTAAGTGGTTGGGAAGTACTTCGGATGTCTTCCGATGGTGTTTGGATGTGTTTGTAAGTGGTTGGGAAGTACTTCGGATGTCCTCCGATGGTGTTTGGATGTGTTTGTAAGTGGTTGGGAAGTACTTCGGATGTCTTCCGATGGTGTTTGGATGTGTTTGTAAGTGGTTGGGAAGTACTTCGGATGTCTTCCGATGGTGTTTGGATGTGTTTGTAAGTGGTTGGGAAGTACTTCGGATGTCTTCCGATGGTGTTTGGATGTGTTTGTAAGTGGTTGGGAAGAACTTCGGATGTCTTCCGATGGTGTTTGGATGTGTTTGTAAGTGGTTGGGAAGTAGTTCGGATGTCATCCGATGGTGTTTGGATGTACTGGGTGTTTCCAAGTACTTGGGAGTGGGAAACACCGAAAATGTACGTTGGAGATGCTTGAAAATCACTCCCAAGTACTTGGAAACGTAAATATCTCCCAAACTAGGAGATCTAGAAGGATGCCAAGTGCATCAAACGAAAGGAAATTACATTTAAAACAAAAAACATGTTTAGCAAATTAACGATAGGACGAAAGACAAAAAAGTTATAAGCGTTTGAAGGTGCAATTGAACCCTTGCACCTTCAAACGCTTATAACTTTTCCGTCTTTCGTCCGATCTTCGATTTGACCCCCATGTTTGGCGTCGCAAATTTAATTTCCTTTCGATTGGTGCCAAAAGCGTCCTTCTAGCTCTCCTAGTTTTCGAGATATTCACGTTTTGTCGAAAACCTCTTTTTTTGACTTGTTCTTCTTCTTTTTGAACCCTTGCACCTTCAAACGCTTATAACTTCGTTCTCTTTCGACCAATCCGTGATTTTTTTCCTTTTATATTGTGTAGAATTTAATTACCTTTCGTTTGATGCCCCGGGCGTCCTTCTAGCTCTTCTAGTTTTCGAGATATTCACGTTTTGCCGAAGACCTTTTTTCTCTACTTCTTCTTGCAGAAAGACTTATAATAAATTCCCGCCACACATTTCCCGACGTAACTAAACCCTATAAAAACCGGTCCCTTCATTCCTTGACTTGACGAATTGTTCCTTCAGCACGTCTTCCAACCCTTGCCTCTTTGAGGGCTTATAACTTTGTTGCCGTTCGTCCTATCGTTAATTTGCTAAACATGTTTTTTGTTTAAAATTTAATTTCCTTTCGTTTGGTGCGTTAAGCGTCCTTCTAGCTCTTCAAGTTTTCGAGATTGGGAAGTACTTCGGATGTCTTCCGATGGTGTTTGGATGTGTTTGTAAGTGGTTGGGAAGTACTTCGGATGTCTTCCGATGGTGTTTGGATGTGTTTGTAAGTGGTTGGGAAGTACTTCGGAGGTCATCCGATGGTGTTGGGATGTGTTTGTAAGTGGTTGGGAAGTACTTTGGATGTCTTCCGATGGTGTTTGGATGTGTTTGTAAGTGGTTGGGAAGTACTTTGGATGTCTTCCGATGGTGTTTGGATGTGTTTGTAAGTGGTTGGGAAGTACTTTGGATGTCTTCCGATGGTGTTTGGATGTGTTTGTAAGTGGTTTGGAAGTACTTCGGATGTCTTCCGATGGTGTTCGGATGTGTTTGTAAGTGGTTGGGAAGTACTTTGGATGTCTTCCGATGGTGTTTGGATGTGTTTGTAAGTGGTTGGGAAGTACTTCGGATGTCTTCCGATGGTGTTTGGATGTGTTTGTAAGTGGTTGGGAAGTACTTCGGATGTCTTCCGATGGTGTTTGGATGTGTTTGTAAGTGGTTGGGAAGTACTTCGGATGTCTTCCGATGGTGTTTGGATGTGTTTGTAAGTGGTTGGGAAGTACTTCGGATGTCTTCCGATGGTGTTTGGATGTGTTTGTAAGTGGTTGGGAAGTACTTCGGATGTCTTCCGATGGTGTTGGGATGTGTTTGTAAGTGGTTGGGAAGTACTTCGGATGTCTTCCGATGGTGTTTGGATGTGTTTGTAAGTGGTTGGGAAGTACTTCGGATGTCATCCGATGGTATTTGGATGTGTTTGTAAGTGGTTGGGAAGTACTTCGGATGTCTTTCGATGGTGTTTGGATGTGTTTGTAAGTGGTTGGGAAGTACTTCGGATGTCTTCCGATGGTGTTGGGATGTGTTTGTAAGTGGTTGGGAAGTACTTCGGATGTCTTCCGATGGTGTTGGGATGTGTTTGTAAGTGGTTGGGAAGTACTTTGGATGTCTTCCGATGGTGTTTGGATGTGTTTGTAAGTGGTTGGGAAGTACTTCGGATGTCTTCCGATGGTGTTTGGATGTGTTTGTAAGTGGTTGGGAAGTACTTCGGATGTCTTTCGATGGTGTTTGGATGTGTTTGTAAGTGGTTGGGAAGTACTTTGGATGTCTTCCGATGGTGTTTGGATGTGTTTGTAAGTGGTTGGGAAGTACTTTGGATGTCTTCCGATGGTGTTTGGATGTGTTTGTAAGTGGTTTGGAAGTACTTCGGATGTCTTCCGATGGTGTTTGGATGTGTTTGTAAGTGGTTGGGAAGTACTTCGGATGTCTTCCGATGGTGTTTGGATGTGTTTGTAAGTGGTTGGGAAGTACTTCGGATGTCTTCCGATGGTGTTCGGATGTGTTTGTAAGTGGTTGGGAAGTACTTTGGATGTCTTCCGATGGTGTTTGGATGTGTTTGTAAGTGGTTGGGAAGTACTTCGGATGTCTTCCGATGGTGTTTGGATGTGTTTGTAAGTGGTTGGGAAGTACTTTGGATGTCTTCCGATGGTGTTTGGATGTGTTTGTAAGTGGTTGGGAAGTACTTTGGATGTCTTCCGATGGTGTTTGGATGTGTTTGTAAGTGGTTTGGAAGTACTTCGGATGTCTTCCGATGGTGTTTGGATGTGTTTGTAAGTGGTTGGGAAGTACTTCGGATGTCTTCCGATGGTGTTTGGATGTGTTTGTAAGTGGTTGGGAAGTACTTCGGATGTCTTCCGATGGTGTTGGGATGTGTTTGTAAGTGGTTGGGAAGTACTTCGGATGTCTTCCGATGGTGTTTGGATGTGTTTGTAAGTGGTTGGGAAGTACTTCGGATGTCATCCGATGGTATTTGGATGTGTTTGTAAGTGGTTGGGAAGTACTTCGGATGTCTTTCGATGGTGTTTGGATGTGTTTGTAAGTGGTTTGGAAGTACTTCGGATGTCTTCCGATGGTGTTGGGATGTGTTTGTAAGTGGTTGGGAAGTACTTCGGATGTCTTCCGATGGTGTTGGGATGTGTTTGTAAGTGGTTGGGAAGTACTTTGGATGTCTTCCGATGGTGTTTGGATGTGTTTGTAAGTGGTTGGGAAGTACTTCGGATGTCTTCCGATGGTATTTGGATGTGTTTGTAAGTGGTTGGGAAGTACTTCGGATGTCTTTCGATGGTGTTTGGATGTGTTTGTAAGTGGTTGGGAAGTACTTTGGATGTCTTCCGATGGTGTTTGGATGTGTTTGTAAGTGGTTGGGAAGTACTTTGGATGTCTTCCGATGGTGTTTGGATGTGTTTGTAAGTGGTTTGGAAGTACTTCGGATGTCTTCCGATGGTGTTTGGATGTGTTTGTAAGTGGTTGGGAAGTACTTCGGATGTCTTCCGATGGTGTTTGGATGTGTTTGTAAGTGGTTGGGAAGTACTTCGGAGGTCATCCGATGGTGTTGGGATGTGTTTGTAAGTGGTTGGGAAGTACTTCGGATGTCTTCCGATGGTGTTTGGATGTGTTTGTAAGTGGTTGGGAAGTACTTTGGATGTCTTCCGATGGTGTTTGGATGTGTTTGTAAGTGGTTGGGAAGTACTTTGGATGTCTTCCGATGGTGTTTGGATGTGTTTGTAAGTGGTTTGGAAGTACTTCGGATGTCTTCCGATGGTGTTCGGATGTGTTTGTAAGTGGTTGGGAAGTACTTTGGATGTCTTCCGATGGTGTTTGGATGTGTTTGTAAGTGGTTGGGAAGTACTTCGGATGTCTTCCGATGGTGTTTGGATGTGTTTGTAAGTGGTTGGGAAGTACTTCGGATGTCTTCCGATGGTGTTTGGATGTGTTTGTAAGTGGTTGGGAAGTACTTCGGAGGTCATCCGATGGTGTTGGGATGTGTTTGTAAGTGGTTGGGAAGTACTTTGGATGTCTTCCGATGGTGTTTGGATGTGTTTGTAAGTGGTTGGGAAGTACTTCGGATGTCTTCCGATGGTGTTTGGATGTGTTTGTAAGTGGTTGGGAAGTACTTCGGATGTCTTCCGATGGTGTTGGGATGTGTTTGTAAGTGGTTGGGAAGTACTTCGGATGTCTTCCGATGGTGTTTGGATGTGTTTGTAAGTGGTTGGGAAGTACTTTGGATGTCTTCCGATGGTGTTTGGATGTGTTTGTAAGTGGTTGGGAAGTACTTCGGATGTCTTCCGATGGTGTTTGGATGTGTTTGTAAGTGGTTGGGAAGTACTTCGGATGTCTTCCGATGGTGTTTGGATGTGTTTGTAAGTGGTTGGGAAGTACTTCGGATGTCTTCCGATGGTGTTGGGATGTGTTTGTAAGTGGTTGGGAAGTACTTCGGATGTCTTCCGATGGTGTTTGGATGTGTTTGTAAGTGGTTGGGAAGTACTTCGGATGTCATCCGATGGTATTTGGATGTGTTTGTAAGTGGTTGGGAAGTACTTCGGATGTCTTTCGATGGTGTTTGGATGTGTTTGTAAGTGGTTGGGAAGTACTTCGGATGTCTTCCGATGGTGTTGGGATGTGTTTGTAAGTGGTTGGGAAGTACTTCGGATGTCTTCCGATGGTGTTGGGATGTGTTTGTAAGTGGTTGGGAAGTACTTTGGATGTCTTCCGATGGTGTTTGGATGTGTTTGTAAGTGGTTGGGAAGTACTTCGGATGTCTTCCGATGGTATTTGGATGTGTTTGTAAGTGGTTGGGAAGTACTTTGGATGTCTTCCGATGGTGTTTGGATGTGTTTGTAAGTGGTTGGGAAGTACTTCGGAGGTCATCCGATGGTGTTCGGATGTGTTTGTAAGTGGTTGGGAAGTACTTCGGAGGTCATCCGATGGTGTTTGGATGTGTTTGTAAGTGGTTGGGAAGTACTTCGGATGTCCTCCGATGGTGTTTGGATGTGTTTGTAAGTGGTTGGGAAGTACTTCGGATGTCTTCCGATGGTGTTTGGATGTGTTTGTAAGTGGTTGGGAAGTACTTCGGATGTCTTCCGATGGTGTTGGGATGTGTTTGTAAGTGGTTGGGAAGTACTTCGGATGTCTTCCGATGGTGTTTGGATGTGTTTGTAAGTGGTTGGGAAGTACTTCGGATGTCATCCGATGGTATTTGGATGTGTTTGTAAGTGGTTGGGAAGTACTTCGGATGTCTTCCGATGGTATTTGGATGTGTTTGTAAGTGGTTGGGAAGTACTTCGGATGTCTTCCGATGGTGTTTGGATGTGTTTGTAAGTGGTTGGGAAGTACTTTGGATGTCTTCCGATGGTGTTTGGATGTGTTTGTAAGTGGTTGGGAAGTACTTTGGATGTCTTCCGATGGTGTTTGGATGTGTTTGTAAGTGGTTTGGAAGTACTTCGGATGTCTTCCGATGGTGTTTGGATGTGTTTGTAAGTGGTTGGGAAGTACTTCGGATGTCTTCCGATGGTGTTTGGATGTGTTTGTAAGTGGTTGGGAAGTACTTCGGAGGTCATCCGATGGTGTTGGGATGTGTTTGTAAGTGGTTGGGAAGTACTTTGGATGTCTTCCGATGGTGTTTGGATGTGTTTGTAAGTGGTTGGGAAGTACTTTGGATGTCTTCCGATGGTGTTTGGATGTGTTTGTAAGTGGTTGGGAAGTACTTTGGATGTCTTCCGATGGTGTTTGGATGTGTTTGTAAGTGGTTGGGAAGTACTTCGGATGTCTTCCGATGGTATTTGGATGTGTTTGTAAGTGGTTGGGAAGTACTTTGGATGTCTTCCGATGGTGTTTGGATGTGTTTGTAAGTGGTTGGGAAGTACTTCGGATGTCTTCCGATGGTGTTTGGATGTGTTTGTAAGTGGTTGGGAAGTACTTCGGATGTCTTCCGATGGTGTTGGGATGTGTTTGTAAGTGGTTGGGAAGTACTTCGGATGTCTTCCGATGGTGTTTGGATGTGTTTGTAAGTGGTTGGGAAGTACTTCGGATGTCATCCGATGGTATTTGGATGTGTTTGTAAGTGGTTGGGAAGTACTTCGGATGTCTTTCGATGGTGTTTGGATGTGTTTGTAAGTGGTTGGGAAGTACTTCGGATGTCTTCCGATGGTGTTGGGATGTGTTTGTAAGTGGTTGGGAAGTACTTCGGATGTCTTCCGATGGTGTTGGGATGTGTTTGTAAGTGGTTGGGAAGTACTTTGGATGTCTTCCGATGGTGTTTGGATGTGTTTGTAAGTGGTTGGGAAGTACTTCGGATGTCTTCCGATGGTATTTGGATGTGTTTGTAAGTGGTTGGGAAGTACTTCGGATGTCTTCCGATGGTGTTTGGATGTGTTTGTAAGTGGTTGGGAAGTACTTCGGATGTCTTCCGATGGTGTTGGGATGTGTTTGTAAGTGGTTGGGAAGTACTTCGGATGTCTTCCGATGGTGTTTGGATGTGTTTGTAAGTGGTTGGGAAGTACTTCGGATGTCATCCGATGGTATTTGGATGTGTTTGTAAGTGGTTGGGAAGTACTTCGGATGTCTTTCGATGGTGTTTGGATGTGTTTGTAAGTGGTTGGGAAGTACTTCGGATGTCTTCCGATGGTGTTGGGATGTGTTTGTAAGTGGTTGGGAAGTACTTCGGATGTCTTCCGATGGTGTTGGGATGTGTTTGTAAGTGGTTGGGAAGTACTTTGGATGTCTTCCGATGGTGTTTGGATGTGTTTGTAAGTGGTTGGGAAGTACTTCGGATGTCATCCGATGGTATTTGGATGTGTTTGTAAGTGGTTGGGAAGTACTTCGGATGTCTTTCGATGGTGTTTGGATGTGTTTGTAAGTGGTTGGGAAGTACTTTGGATGTCTTCCGATGGTGTTTGGATGTGTTTGTAAGTGGTTGGGAAGTACTTTGGATGTCTTCCGATGGTGTTTGGATGTGTTTGTAAGTGGTTTGGAAGTACTTCGGATGTCTTCCGATGGTGTTTGGATGTGTTTGTAAGTGGTTGGGAAGTACTTCGGATGTCTTCCGATGGTGTTTGGATGTGTTTGTAAGTGGTTGGGAAGTACTTCGGATGTCTTCCGATGGTGTTCGGATGTGTTTGTAAGTGGTTGGGAAGTACTTCGGAGGTCTTCCGATGGTGTTTGGATGTGTTTGTAAGTGGTTGGGAAGTACTTCGGAGGTCATCCGATGGTGTTGGGATGTGTTTGTAAGTGGTTGGGAAGTACTTTGGATGTCTTCCGATGGTGTTTGGATGTGTTTGTAAGTGGTTGGGAAGTACTTTGGATGTCTTCCGATGGTGTTTGGATGTGTTTGTAAGTGGTTGGGAAGTACTTCGGATGTCTTCCGATGGTGTTTGGATGTGTTTGTAAGTGGTTGGGAAGTACTTCGGAGGTCATCCGATGGTGTTCGGATGTGTTTGTAAGTGGTTGGGAAGTACTTCGGAGGTCATCCGATGGTGTTTGGATGTGTTTGTAAGTGGTTGGGAAGTACTTCGGATGTCCTCCGATGGTGTTTGGATGTGTTTGTAAGTGGTTGGGAAGTACTTCGGATGTCTTCCGATGGTGTTTGGATGTGTTTGTAAGTGGTTGGGAAGTACTTCGGATGTCTTCCGATGGTGTTTGGATGTGTTTGTAAGTGGTTGGGAAGTACTTCGGATGTCTTCCGATGGTGTTTGGATGTGTTTGTAAGTGGTTGGGAAGAACTTCGGATGTCTTCCGATGGTGTTTGGATGTGTTTGTAAGTGGTTGGGAAGTAGTTCGGATGTCATCCGATGGTGTTTGGATGTACTGGGTGTTTCCAAGTACTTGGGAGTGGGAAACACCGAAAATGTACGTTGGAGATGCTTGAAAATCACTCCCAAGTACTTGGAAACGTAAATATCTCCCAAACTAGGAGATCTAGAAGGATGCCAAGTGCATCAAACGAAAGGAAATTACATTTAAAACAAAAAACATGTTTAGCAAATTAACGATAGGACGAAAGACAAAAAAGTTATAAGCGTTTGAAGGTGCAATTGAACCCTTGCACCTTCAAACGCTTATAACTTTTCCGTCTTTCGTCCGATCTTCGATTTGACCCCCATGTTTGGCGTCGCAAATTTAATTTCCTTTCGATTGGTGCCAAAAGCGTCCTTCTAGCTCTCCTAGTTTTCGAGATATTCACGTTTTGTCGAAAACCTCTTTTTTTGACTTGTTCTTCTTCTTTTTGAACCCTTGCACCTTCAAACGCTTATAACTTCGTTCTCTTTCGACCAATCCGTGATTTTTTTCCTTTTATATTGTGTAGAATTTAATTACCTTTCGTTTGATGCCCCGGGCGTCCTTCTAGCTCTTCTAGTTTTCGAGATATTCACGTTTTGCCGAAGACCTTTTTTCTCTACTTCTTCTTGCAGAAAGACTTATAATAAATTCCCGCCACACATTTCCCGACGTAACTAAACCCTATAAAAACCGGTCCCTTCATTCCTTGACTTGACGAATTGTTCCTTCAGCACGTCTTCCAACCCTTGCCTCTTTGAGGGCTTATAACTTTGTTGCCGTTCGTCCTATCGTTAATTTGCTAAACATGTTTTTTGTTTAAAATTTAATTTCCTTTCGTTTGGTGCGTTAAGCGTCCTTCTAGCTCTTCAAGTTTTCGAGATTGGGAAGTACTTCGGATGTCTTCCGATGGTGTTTGGATGTGTTTGTAAGTGGTTGGGAAGTACTTCGGATGTCTTCCGATGGTGTTTGGATGTGTTTGTAAGTGGTTGGGAAGTACTTCGGAGGTCATCCGATGGTGTTGGGATGTGTTTGTAAGTGGTTGGGAAGTACTTTGGATGTCTTCCGATGGTGTTTGGATGTGTTTGTAAGTGGTTGGGAAGTACTTTGGATGTCTTCCGATGGTGTTTGGATGTGTTTGTAAGTGGTTGGGAAGTACTTTGGATGTCTTCCGATGGTGTTTGGATGTGTTTGTAAGTGGTTTGGAAGTACTTCGGATGTCTTCCGATGGTGTTCGGATGTGTTTGTAAGTGGTTGGGAAGTACTTTGGATGTCTTCCGATGGTGTTTGGATGTGTTTGTAAGTGGTTGGGAAGTACTTCGGATGTCTTCCGATGGTGTTTGGATGTGTTTGTAAGTGGTTGGGAAGTACTTCGGATGTCTTCCGATGGTGTTTGGATGTGTTTGTAAGTGGTTGGGAAGTACTTCGGATGTCTTCCGATGGTGTTTGGATGTGTTTGTAAGTGGTTGGGAAGTACTTCGGATGTCTTCCGATGGTGTTTGGATGTGTTTGTAAGTGGTTGGGAAGTACTTCGGATGTCTTCCGATGGTGTTGGGATGTGTTTGTAAGTGGTTGGGAAGTACTTCGGATGTCTTCCGATGGTGTTTGGATGTGTTTGTAAGTGGTTGGGAAGTACTTCGGATGTCATCCGATGGTATTTGGATGTGTTTGTAAGTGGTTGGGAAGTACTTCGGATGTCTTTCGATGGTGTTTGGATGTGTTTGTAAGTGGTTGGGAAGTACTTCGGATGTCTTCCGATGGTGTTGGGATGTGTTTGTAAGTGGTTGGGAAGTACTTCGGATGTCCTTCCGATGGTGTTGGGATGTGTTTGTAAGTGGTTGGGAAGTATTTCGGATGTCTTCCGATGGTGTTTGGATGTGTTTGTAAGTGGTTGGGAAGTACTTCGGATGTCTTCCGATGGTATTTGGATGTGTTTGTAAGTGGTTGGGAAGTACTTCGGATGTCTTTCGATGGTGTTTGGATGTGTTTGTAAGTGGTTGGGAAGTACTTTGGATGTCTTCCGATGGTGTTTGGATGTGTTTGTAAGTGGTTGGGAAGTACTTCGGATGTCTTCCGATGGTGTTTGGATGTGTTTGTAAGTGGTTTGGAAGTACTTCGGATGTCTTCCGATGGTGTTTGGATGTGTTTGTAAGTGGTTGGGAAGTACTTCGGATGTCTTCCGATGGTGTTTGGATGTGTTTGTAAGTGGTTGGGAAGTACTTCGGATGTCTTCCGATGGTGTTCGGATGTGTTTGTAAGTGGTTGGGAAGTACTTTGGATGTCTTCCGATGGTGTTTGGATGTGTTTGTAAGTGGTTGGGAAGTACTTCGGAGGTCTTCCGATGGTGTTTGGATGTGTTTGTAAGTGGTTGGGAAGTACTTTGGATGTCTTCCGATGGTGTTTGGATGTGTTTGTAAGTGGTTGGGAAGTACTTTGGATGTCTTCCGATGGTGTTTGGATGTGTTTGTAAGTGGTTTGGAAGTACTTCGGATGTCTTCCGATGGTGTTTGGATGTGTTTGTAAGTGGTTGGGAAGTACTTCGGATGTCTTCCGATGGTGTTTGGATGTGTTTGTAAGTGGTTGGGAAGTACTTCGGATGTCTTCCGATGGTGTTGGGATGTGTTTGTAAGTGGTTGGGAAGTACTTCGGATGTCTTCCGATGGTGTTTGGATGTGTTTGTAAGTGGTTGGGAAGTACTTCGGATGTCATCCGATGGTATTTGGATGTGTTTGTAAGTGGTTGGGAAGTACTTCGGATGTCTTTCGATGGTGTTTGGATGTGTTTGTAAGTGGTTTGGAAGTACTTCGGATGTCTTCCGATGGTGTTTGGATGTGTTTGTAAGTGGTTGGGAAGTACTTCGGATGTCTTCCGATGGTGTTGGGATGTGTTTGTAAGTGGTTGGGAAGTACTTCGGATGTCTTTCGATGGTGTTTGGATGTGTTTGTAAGTGGTTGGGAAGTACTTCGGATGTCTTCCGATGGTATTTGGATGTGTTTGTAAGTGGTTGGGAAGTACTTCGGATGTCTTTCGATGGTGTTTGGATGTGTTTGTAAGTGGTTGGGAAGTACTTTGGATGTCTTCCGATGGTGTTTGGATGTGTTTGTAAGTGGTTGGGAAGTACTTCGGATGTCTTCCGATGGTGTTTGGATGTGTTTGTAAGTGGTTTGGAAGTACTTCGGATGTCTTCCGATGGTGTTTGGATGTGTTTGTAAGTGGTTGGGAAGTACTTCGGATGTCTTCCGATGGTGTTTGGATGTGTTTGTAAGTGGTTGGGAAGTACTTCGGAGGTCATCCGATGGTGTTGGGATGTGTTTGTAAGTGGTTGGGAAGTACTTTGGATGTCTTCCGATGGTGTTTGGATGTGTTTGTAAGTGGTTGGGAAGTACTTTGGATGTCTTCCGATGGTGTTTGGATGTGTTTGTAAGTGGTTGGGAAGTACTTTGGATGTCTTCCGATGGTGTTTGGATGTGTTTGTAAGTGGTTTGGAAGTACTTCGGATGTCTTCCGATGGTGTTCGGATGTGTTTGTAAGTGGTTGGGAAGTACTTTGGATGTCTTCCGATGGTGTTTGGATGTGTTTGTAAGTGGTTGGGAAGTACTTCGGATGTCTTCCGATGGTGTTTGGATGTGTTTGTAAGTGGTTGGGAAGTACTTCGGATGTCTTCCGATGGTGTTTGGATGTGTTTGTAAGTGGTTGGGAAGTACTTCGGAGGTCATCCGATGGTGTTGGGATGTGTTTGTAAGTGGTTGGGAAGTACTTTGGATGTCTTCCGATGGTGTTTGGATGTGTTTGTAAGTGGTGGGAAGTACTTCGGATGTCTTCCGATGGTGTTTGGATGTGTTTGTAAGTGGTTGGGAAGTACTTCGGATGTCTTCCGATGGTGTTGGGATGTGTTTGTAAGTGGTTGGGAAGTACTTCGGATGTCTTCCGATGGTGTTTGGATGTGTTTGTAAGTGGTTGGGAAGTACTTCGGATGTCTTCCGATGGTGTTTGGATGTGTTTGTAAGTGGTTGGGAAGTACTTCGGATGTCTTCCGATGGTGTTTGGATGTGTTTGTAAGTGGTTGGGAAGTACTTCGGATGTCTTCCGATGGTGTTTGGATGTGTTTGTAAGTGGTTGGGAAGTACTTCGGATGTCTTCCGATGGTGTTGGGATGTGTTTGTAAGTGGTTGGGAAGTACTTCGGATGTCTTCCGATGGTGTTTGGATGTGTTTGTAAGTGGTTGGGAAGTACTTCGGATGTCATCCGATGGTATTTGGATGTGTTTGTAAGTGGTTGGGAAGTACTTCGGATGTCTTTCGATGGTGTTTGGATGTGTTTGTAAGTGGTTGGGAAGTACTTCGGATGTCTTCCGATGGTGTTGGGATGTGTTTGTAAGTGGTTGGGAAGTACTTCGGATGTCTTCCGATGGTGTTGGGATGTGTTTGTAAGTGGTTGGGAAGTACTTTGGATGTCTTCCGATGGTGTTTGGATGTGTTTGTAAGTGGTTGGGAAGTACTTCGGATGTCATCCGATGGTATTTGGATGTGTTTGTAAGTGGTTGGGAAGTACTTTGGATGTCTTCCGATGGTGTTTGGATGTGTTTGTAAGTGGTTGGGAAGTACTTCGGAGGTCATCCGATGGTGTTCGGATGTGTTTGTAAGTGGTTGGGAAGTACTTCGGAGGTCATCCGATGGTGTTTGGATGTGTTTGTAAGTGGTTGGGAAGTACTTCGGATGTCCTCCGATGGTGTTTGGATGTGTTTGTAAGTGGTTGGGAAGTACTTCGGATGTCTTCCGATGGTGTTTGGATGTGTTTGTAAGTGGTTGGGAAGTACTTCGGATGTCTTCCGATGGTGTTGGGATGTGTTTGTAAGTGGTTGGGAAGTACTTCGGATGTCTTCCGATGGTGTTTGGATGTGTTTGTAAGTGGTTGGGAAGTACTTCGGATGTCATCCGATGGTATTTGGATGTGTTTGTAAGTGGTTGGGAAGTACTTCGGATGTCTTCCGATGGTATTTGGATGTGTTTGTAAGTGGTTGGGAAGTACTTCGGATGTCTTTCGATGGTGTTTGGATGTGTTTGTAAGTGGTTGGGAAGTACTTTGGATGTCTTCCGATGGTGTTTGGATGTGTTTGTAAGTGGTTGGGAAGTACTTTGGATGTCTTCCGATGGTGTTTGGATGTGTTTGTAAGTGGTTTGGAAGTACTTCGGATGTCTTTCGATGGTGTTTTGGATGTGTTTGTAAGTGGTTGGGAAGTACTTCGGATGTCTTCCGATGGTGTTTGGATGTGTTTGTAAGTGGTTGGGAAGTACTTCGGAGGTCATCCGATGGTGTTGGGATGTGTTTGTAAGTGGTTGGGAAGTACTTTGGATGTCTTCCGATGGTGTTTGGATGTGTTTGTAAGTGGTTGGGAAGTACTTTGGATGTCTTCCGATGGTGTTTGGATGTGTTTGTAAGTGGTTGGATGTGTTTGTAAGTGGTTGGGAAGTACTTCGGATGTCTTCCGATGGTATTTGGATGTGTTTGTAAGTGGTTGGGAAGTACTTTGGATGTCTTCCGATGGTGTTTGGATGTGTTTGTAAGTGGTTGGGAAGAACTTCGGATGTCTTCCGATGGTGTTTGGATGTGTTTGTAAGTGGTTGGGAAGTACTTCGGATGTCTTCCGATGGTGTTTGGATGTGTTTGTAAGTGGTTGGGAAGTACTTCGGATGTCTTCCGATGGTGTTTGGATGTGTTTGTAAGTGGTTGGGAAGTACTTCGGATGTCATCCGATGGTATTTGGATGTGTTTGTAAGTGGTTGGGAAGTACTTCGGATGTCTTTCGATGGTGTTTGGATGTGTTTGTAAGTGGTTTGGAAGTACTTCGGATGTCTTCCGATGGTGTTCGGATGTGTTTGTAAGTGGTTGGGAAGTACTTCGGATGTCTTCCGATGGTGTTGGGATGTGTTTGTAAGTGGTTGGGAAGTACTTTGGATGTCTTCCGATGGTGTTTGGATGTGTTTGTAAGTGGTTGGGAAGTACTTCGGATGTCTTCCGATGGTATTTGGATGTGTTTGTAAGTGGTTGGGAAGTACTTCGGATGTCTTTCGATGGTGTTTGGATGTGTTTGTAAGTGGTTGGGAAGTACTTCGGATGTCTTCCGATGGTGTTTGGATGTGTTTGTAAGTGGTTGGGAAGTACTTTGGATGTCTTCCGATGGTGTTTGGATGTGTTTGTAAGTGGTTTGGAAGTACTTCGGATGTCTTCCGATGGTGTTTGGATGTGTTTGTAAGTGGTTGGGAAGTACTTCGGATGTCTTCCGATGGTGTTTGGATGTGTTTGTAAGTGGTTGGGAAGTACTTCGGATGTCTTCCGATGGTGTTCGGATGTGTTTGTAAGTGGTTGGGAAGTACTTCGGAGGTCTTCCGATGGTGTTTGGATGTGTTTGTAAGTGGTTGGGAAGTACTTCGGAGGTCATCCGATGGTGTTGGGATGTGTTTGTAAGTGGTTGGGAAGTACTTTGGATGTCTTCCGATGGTGTTTGGATGTGTTTGTAAGTGGTTGGGAAGTACTTTGGATGTCTTCCGATGGTGTTTGGATGTGTTTGTAAGTGGTTGGGAAGTACTTCGGATGTCTTCCGATGGTGTTTGGATGTGTTTGTAAGTGGTTGGGAAGTACTTCGGAGGTCATCCGATGGTGTTCGGATGTGTTTGTAAGTGGTTGGGAAGTACTTCGGAGGTCATCCGATGGTGTTTGGATGTGTTTGTAAGTGGTTGGGAAGTACTTCGGATGTCCTCCGATGGTGTTTGGATGTGTTTGTAAGTGGTTGGGAAGTACTTCGGATGTCTTCCGATGGTGTTTGGATGTGTTTGTAAGTGGTTGGGAAGTACTTCGGATGTCTTCCGATGGTGTTTGGATGTGTTTGTAAGTGGTTGGGAAGTACTTCGGATGTCTTCCGATGGTGTTTGGATGTGTTTGTAAGTGGTTGGGAAGAACTTCGGATGTCTTCCGATGGTGTTTGGATGTGTTTGTAAGTGGTTGGGAAGTAGTTCGGATGTCATCCGATGGTGTTTGGATGTACTGGGTGTTTCCAAGTACTTGGGAGTGGGAAACACCGAAAATGTACGTTGGAGATGCTTGAAAATCACTCCCAAGTACTTGGAAACGTAAATATCTCCCAAACTAGGAGATCTAGAAGGATGCCAAGTGCATCAAACGAAAGGAAATTACATTTAAAACAAAAAACATGTTTAGCAAATTAACTATAGGACGAAAGACAAAAAAGTTATAAGCGTTTGAAGGTGCAATTGAACCCTTGCACCTTCAAACGCTTATAACTTTTCCGTCTTTCGTCCGATCTTCGATTTGACCCCCATGTTTGGCGTCGCAAATTTAATTTCCTTTCGATTGGTGCCAAAAGCGTCCTTCTAGCTCTCCTAGTTTTCGAGATATTCACGTTTTGTCGAAAACCTCTTTTTTTGACTTGTTCTTCTTCTTTTTGAACCCTTGCACCTTCAAACGCTTATAACTTCGTTCTCTTTCGACCAATCCGTGATTTTTTTCCTTTTATATTGTGTAGAATTTAATTACCTTTCGTTTGATGCCCCGGGCGTCCTTCTAGCTCTTCTAGTTTTCGAGATATTCACGTTTTGCCGAAGACCTTTTTTCTCTACTTCTTCTTGCAGAAAGACTTATAATAAATTCCCGCCACACATTTCCCGACGTAACTAAACCCTATAAAAACCGGTCCCTTCATTCCTTGACTTGACGAATTGTTCCTTCAGCACGTCTTCCAACCCTTGCCTCTTTGAGGGCTTATAACTTTGTTGCCGTTCGTCCTATCGTTAATTTGCTAAACATGTTTTTTGTTTAAAATTTAATTTCCTTTCGTTTGGTGCGTTAAGCGTCCTTCTAGCTCTTCAAGTTTTCGAGATTGGGAAGTACTTCGGATGTCTTCCGATGGTGTTTGGATGTGTTTGTAAGTGGTTGGGAAGTACTTCGGATGTCTTCCGATGGTGTTTGGATGTGTTTGTAAGTGGTTGGGAAGTACTTCGGATGTCATCCGATGGTGTTGGGATGTGTTTGTAAGTGGTTGGGAAGTACTTTGGATGTCTTCCGATGGTGTTTGGATGTGTTTGTAAGTGGTTGGGAAGTACTTTGGATGTCTTCCGATGGTGTTTGGATGTGTTTGTAAGTGGTTGGGAAGTACTTTGGATGTCTTCCGATGGTGTTTGGATGTGTTTGTAAGTGGTTTGGAAGTACTTCGGATGTCTTCCGATGGTGTTCGGATGTGTTTGTAAGTGGTTGGGAAGTACTTTGGATGTCTTCCGATGGTGTTTGGATGTGTTTGTAAGTGGTTGGGAAGTACTTCGGATGTCTTCCGATGGTGTTTGGATGTGTTTGTAAGTGGTTGGGAAGTACTTCGGATGTCTTCCGATGGTGTTTGGATGTGTTTGTAAGTGGTTGGGAAGTACTTCGGATGTCTTCCGATGGTGTTTGGATGTGTTTGTAAGTGGTTGGGAAGTACTTCGGATGTCTTCCGATGGTGTTTGGATGTGTTTGTAAGTGGTTGGGAAGTACTTCGGATGTCTTCCGATGGTGTTGGGATGTGTTTGTAAGTGGTTGGGAAGTACTTCGGATGTCTTCCGATGGTGTTTGGATGTGTTTGTAAGTGGTTGGGAAGTACTTCGGATGTCATCCGATGGTATTTGGATGTGTTTGTAAGTGGTTGGGAAGTACTTCGGATGTCTTTCGATGGTGTTTGGATGTGTTTGTAAGTGGTTGGGAAGTACTTCGGATGTCTTCCGATGGTGTTGGGATGTGTTTGTAAGTGGTTGGGAAGTACTTCGGATGTCTTCCGATGGTGTTGGGATGTGTTTGTAAGTGGTTGGGAAGTACTTTGGATGTCTTCCGATGGTGTTTGGATGTGTTTGTAAGTGGTTGGGAAGTACTTCGGATGTCTTCCGATGGTATTTGGATGTGTTTGTAAGTGGTTGGGAAGTACTTCGGATGTCTTTCGATGGTGTTTGGATGTGTTTGTAAGTGGTTGGGAAGTACTTTGGATGTCTTCCGATGGTGTTTGGATGTGTTTGTAAGTGGTTGGGAAGTACTTTGGATGTCTTCCGATGGTGTTTGGATGTGTTTGTAAGTGGTTTGGAAGTACTTCGGATGTCTTCCGATGGTGTTTGGATGTGTTTGTAAGTGGTTGGGAAGTACTTCGGATGTCTTCCGATGGTGTTTGGATGTGTTTGTAAGTGGTTGGGAAGTACTTCGGATGTCTTCCGATGGTGTTCGGATGTGTTTGTAAGTGGTTGGGAAGTACTTTGGATGTCTTCCGATGGTGTTTGGATGTGTTTGTAAGTGGTTGGGAAGTACTTCGGAGGTCTTCCGATGGTGTTTGGATGTGTTTGTAAGTGGTTGGGAAGTACTTTGGATGTCTTCCGATGGTGTTTGGATGTGTTTGTAAGTGGTTGGGAAGTACTTCGGATGTCTTCCGATGGTGTTTGGATGTGTTTGTAAGTGGTTTGGAAGTACTTCGGATGTCTTCCGATGGTGTTCGGATGTGTTTGTAAGTGGTTGGGAAGTACTTTGGATGTCTTCCGATGGTGTTTGGATGTGTTTGTAAGTGGTTGGGAAGTACTTCGGATGTCTTCCGATGGTGTTTGGATGTGTTTGTAAGTGGTTGGGAAGTACTTCGGATGTCTTCCGATGGTGTTTGGATGTGTTTGTAAGTGGTTGGGAAGTACTTCGGATGTCTTCCGATGGTGTTTGGATGTGTTTGTAAGTGGTTGGGAAGTACTTCGGATGTCTTCCGATGGTGTTGGGATGTGTTTGTAAGTGGTTGGGAAGTACTTCGGATGTCTTCCGATGGTGTTTGGATGTGTTTGTAAGTGGTTGGGAAGTACTTCGGATGTCATCCGATGGTATTTGGATGTGTTTGTAAGTGGTTGGGAAGTACTTCGGATGTCTTTCGATGGTGTTTGGATGTGTTTGTAAGTGGTTGGGAAGTACTTCGGATGTCTTCCGATGGTGTTGGGATGTGTTTGTAAGTGGTTGGGAAGTACTTCGGATGTCTTCCGATGGTGTTGGGATGTGTTTGTAAGTGGTTGGGAAGTACTTTGGATGTCTTCCGATGGTGTTTGGATGTGTTTGTAAGTGGTTGGGAAGTACTTCGGATGTCTTCCGATGGTATTTGGATGTGTTTGTAAGTGGTTGGGAAGTACTTCGGATGTCTTTCGATGGTGTTTGGATGTGTTTGTAAGTGGTTGGGAAGTACTTTGGATGTCTTCCGATGGTGTTTGGATGTGTTTGTAAGTGGTTGGGAAGTACTTTGGATGTCTTCCGATGGTGTTTGGATGTGTTTGTAAGTGGTTTGGAAGTACTTCGGATGTCTTCCGATGGTGTTTGGATGTGTTTGTAAGTGGTTGGGAAGTACTTCGGATGTCTTCCGATGGTGTTTGGATGTGTTTGTAAGTGGTTGGGAAGTACTTCGGAGGTCATCCGATGGTGTTGGGATGTGTTTGTAAGTGGTTGGGAAGTACTTCGGATGTCTTCCGATGGTGTTTGGATGTGTTTGTAAGTGGTTGGGAAGTACTTTGGATGTCTTCCGATGGTGTTTGGATGTGTTTGTAAGTGGTTGGGAAGTACTTTGGATGTCTTCCGATGGTGTTTGGATGTGTTTGTAAGTGGTTTGGAAGTACTTCGGATGTCTTCCGATGGTGTTCGGATGTGTTTGTAAGTGGTTGGGAAGTACTTTGGATGTCTTCCGATGGTGTTTGGATGTGTTTGTAAGTGGTTGGGAAGTACTTCGGATGTCTTTCGATGGTGTTTGGATGTGTTTGTAAGTGGTTGGGAAGTACTTCGGATGTCTTCCGATGGTGTTTGGATGTGTTTGTAAGTGGTTGGGAAGTACTTCGGATGTCTTCCGATGGTGTTTGGATGTGTTTGTAAGTGGTTGGGAAGTACTTCGGATGTCTTTCGATGGTGTTTGGATGTGTTTGTAAGTGGTTGGGAAGTACTTCGGATGTCTTCCGATGGTGTTGGGATGTGTTTGTAAGTGGTTGGGAAGTACTTCGGATGTCTTCCGATGGTGTTTGGATGTGTTTGTAAGTGGTTGGGAAGTACTTCGGATGTCATCCGATGGTATTTGGATGTGTTTGTAAGTGGTTGGGAAGTACTTCGGATGTCTTTCGATGGTGTTTGGATGTGTTTGTAAGTGGTTGGGAAGTACTTCGGATGTCTTCCGATGGTGTTTGGATGTGTTTGTAAGTGGTTGGGAAGTACTTCGGATGTCTTCCGATGGTGTTGGGATGTGTTTGTAAGTGGTTGGGAAGTACTTTGGATGTCTTCCGATGGTGTTTGGATGTGTTTGTAAGTGGTTGGGAAGTACTTCGGATGTCTTCCGATGGTATTTGGATGTGTTTGTAAGTGGTTGGGAAGTACTTCGGATGTCTTTCGATGGTGTTTGGATGTGTTTGTAAGTGGTTGGGAAGTACTTTGGATGTCTTCCGATGGTGTTTGGATGTGTTTGTAAGTGGTTGGGAAGTACTTTGGATGTCTTCCGATGGTGTTTGGATGTGTTTGTAAGTGGTTTGGAAGTACTTCGGATGTCTTCCGATGGTGTTTGGATGTGTTTGTAAGTGGTTGGGAAGTACTTCGGATGTCTTCCGATGGTGTTTGGATGTGTTTGTAAGTGGTTGGGAAGTACTTCGGATGTCTTCCGATGGTGTTCGGATGTGTTTGTAAGTGGTTGGGAAGTACTTTGGATGTCTTCCGATGGTGTTTGGATGTGTTTGTAAGTGGTTGGGAAGTACTTCGGAGGTCTTCCGATGGTGTTTGGATGTGTTTGTAAGTGGTTGGGAAGTACTTTGGATGTCTTCCGATGGTGTTTGGATGTGTTTGTAAGTGGTTGGGAAGTACTTTGGATGTCTTCCGATGGTGTTTGGATGTGTTTGTAAGTGGTTTGGAAGTACTTCGGATGTCTTCCGATGGTGTTCGGATGTGTTTGTAAGTGGTTGGGAAGTACTTTGGATGTCTTCCGATGGTGTTTGGATGTGTTTGTAAGTGGTTGGGAAGTACTTCGGATGTCTTCCGATGGTGTTTGGATGTGTTTGTAAGTGGTTGGGAAGTACTTCGGATGTCTTCCGATGGTGTTTGGATGTGTTTGTAAGTGGTTGGGAAGTACTTTGGATGTCTTCCGATGGTGTTTGGATGTGTTTGTAAGTGGTTGGGAAGTACTTCGGATGTCTTCCGATGGTGTTGGGATGTGTTTGTAAGTGGTTGGGAAGTACTTCGGATGTCTTCCGATGGTGTTTGGATGTGTTTGTAAGTGGTTGGGAAGTACTTCGGATGTCATCCGATGGTATTTGGATGTGTTTGTAAGTGGTTGGGAAGTACTTCGGATGTCTTTCGATGGTGTTTGGATGTGTTTGTAAGTGGTTGGGAAGTACTTCGGATGTCTTCCGATGGTGTTGGGATGTGTTTGTAAGTGGTTGGGAAGTACTTCGGATGTCTTCCGATGGTGTTTGGATGTGTTTGTAAGTGGTTGGGAAGTACTTTGGATGTCTTCCGATGGTGTTTGGATGTGTTTGTAAGTGGTTGGGAAGTACTTCGGATGTCTTCCGATGGTATTTGGATGTGTTTGTAAGTGGTTGGGAAGTACTTCGGATGTCTTTCGATGGTGTTTGGATGTGTTTGTAAGTGGTTGGGAAGTACTTTGGATGTCTTCCGATGGTGTTTGGATGTGTTTGTAAGTGGTTGGGAAGTACTTTGGATGTCTTCCGATGGTGTTTGGATGTGTTTGTAAGTGGTTTGGAAGTACTTCGGATGTCTTCCGATGGTGTTTGGATGTGTTTGTAAGTGGTTGGGAAGTACTTCGGATGTCTTCCGATGGTGTTTGGATGTGTTTGTAAGTGGTTGGGAAGTACTTCGGAGGTCATCCGATGGTGTTGGGATGTGTTTGTAAGTGGTTGGGAAGTACTTTGGATGTCTTCCGATGGTGTTTGGATGTGTTTGTAAGTGGTTGGGAAGTACTTTGGATGTCTTCCGATGGTGTTTGGATGTGTTTGTAAGTGGTTGGGAAGTACTTTGGATGTCTTCCGATGGTGTTTGGATGTGTTTGTAAGTGGTTTGGAAGTACTTCGGATGTCTTCCGATGGTGTTCGGATGTGTTTGTAAGTGGTTGGGAAGTACTTTGGATGTCTTCCGATGGTGTTTGGATGTGTTTGTAAGTGGTTGGGAAGTACTTCGGAGGTCTTCCGATGGTGTTTGGATGTGTTTGTAAGTGGTTGGGAAGTACTTCGGATGTCTTCCGATGGTGTTTGGATGTGTTTGTAAGTGGTTGGGAAGTACTTCGGAGGTCATCCGATGGTGTTGGGATGTGTTTGTAAGTGGTTGGGAAGTACTTTGGATGTCTTCCGATGGTGTTTGGATGTGTTTGTAAGTGGTTGGGAAGTACTTCGGATGTCTTCCGATGGTGTTTGGATGTGTTTGTAAGTGGTTGGGAAGTACTTCGGATGTCTTCCGATGGTGTTGGGATGTGTTTGTAAGTGGTTGGGAAGTACTTCGGATGTCTTCCGATGGTGTTTGGATGTGTTTGTAAGTGGTTGGGAAGTACTTCGGATGTCTTCCGATGGTGTTTGGATGTGTTTGTAAGTGGTTGGGAAGTACTTTGGATGTCTTCCGATGGTGTTTGGATGTGTTTGTAAGTGGTTGGGAAGTACTTCGGATGTCTTCCGATGGTGTTTGGATGTGTTTGTAAGTGGTTGGGAAGTACTTCGGATGTCTTCCGATGGTGTTGGGATGTGTTTGTAAGTGGTTGGGAAGTACTTCGGATGTCTTCCGATGGTGTTTGGATGTGTTTGTAAGTGGTTGGGAAGTACTTCGGATGTCATCCGATGGTATTTGGATGTGTTTGTAAGTGGTTGGGAAGTACTTCGGATGTCTTTCGATGGTGTTTGGATGTGTTTGTAAGTGGTTGGGAAGTACTTCGGATGTCTTCCGATGGTGTTGGGATGTGTTTGTAAGTGGTTGGGAAGTACTTCGGATGTCTTCCGATGGTGTTGGGATGTGTTTGTAAGTGGTTGGGAAGTACTTTGGATGTCTTCCGATGGTGTTTGGATGTGTTTGTAAGTGGTTGGGAAGTACTTCGGATGTCTTCCGATGGTGTTTGGATGTGTTTGTAAGTGGTTGGGAAGTACTTTGGATGTCTTCCGATGGTGTTTGGATGTGTTTGTAAGTGGTTGGGAAGTACTTCGGAGGTCATCCGATGGTGTTCGGATGTGTTTGTAAGTGGTTGGGAAGTACTTCGGAGGTCATCCGATGGTGTTTGGATGTGTTTGTAAGTGGTTGGGAAGTACTTCGGATGTCCTCCGATGGTGTTTGGATGTGTTTGTAAGTGGTTGGGAAGTACTTCGGATGTCTTCCGATGGTGTTTGGATGTGTTTGTAAGTGGTTGGGAAGTACTTCGGATGTCTTCCGATGGTGTTTGGATGTGTTTGTAAGTGGTTGGGAAGTACTTCGGATGTCTTCCGATGGTGTTTGGATGTGTTTGTAAGTGGTTGGGAAGAACTTCGGATGTCTTCCGATGGTGTTTGGATGTGTTTGTAAGTGGTTGGGAAGTAGTTCGGATGTCATCCGATGGTGTTTGGATGTACTGGGTGTTTCCAAGTACTTGGGAGTGGGAAACACCGAAAATGTACGTTGGAGATGCTTGAAAATCACTCCCAAGTACTTGGAAACGTAAATATCTCCCAAACTAGGAGATCTAGAAGGATGCCAAGTGCATCAAACGAAAGGAAATTACATTTAAAACAAAAAACATGTTTAGCAAATTAACTATAGGACGAAAGACAAAAAAGTTATAAGCGTTTGAAGGTGCAATTGAACCCTTGCACCTTCAAACGCTTATAACTTTTCCGTCTTTCGTCCGATCTTCGATTTGACCCCCATGTTTGGCGTCGCAAATTTAATTTCCTTTCGATTGGTGCCAAAAGCGTCCTTCTAGCTCTCCTAGTTTTCGAGATATTCACGTTTTGTCGAAAACCTCTTTTTTTGACTTGTTCTTCTTCTTTTTGAACCCTTGCACCTTCAAACGCTTATAACTTCGTTCTCTTTCGACCAATCCGTGATTTTTTTCCTTTTATATTGTGTAGAATTTAATTACCTTTCGTTTGATGCCCCGGGCGTCCTTCTAGCTCTTCTAGTTTTCGAGATATTCACGTTTTGCCGAAGACCTTTTTTCTCTACTTCTTCTTGCAGAAAGACTTATAATAAATTCCCGCCACACATTTCCCGACGTAACTAAACCCTATAAAAACCGGTCCCTTCATTCCTTGACTTGACGAATTGTTCCTTCAGCACGTCTTCCAACCCTTGCCTCTTTGAGGGCTTATAACTTTGTTGCCGTTCGTCCTATCGTTAATTTGCTAAACATGTTTTTTGTTTAAAATTTAATTTCCTTTCGTTTGGTGCGTTAAGCGTCCTTCTAGCTCTTCAAGTTTTCGAGATTGGGAAGTACTTCGGATGTCTTCCGATGGTGTTTGGATGTGTTTGTAAGTGGTTGGGAAGTACTTCGGATGTCTTCCGATGGTGTTTGGATGTGTTTGTAAGTGGTTGGGAAGTACTTCGGAGGTCATCCGATGGTGTTGGGATGTGTTTGTAAGTGGTTGGGAAGTACTTTGGATGTCTTCCGATGGTGTTTGGATGTGTTTGTAAGTGGTTGGGAAGTACTTTGGATGTCTTCCGATGGTGTTTGGATGTGTTTGTAAGTGGTTGGGAAGTACTTTGGATGTCTTCCGATGGTGTTTGGATGTGTTTGTAAGTGGTTTGGAAGTACTTCGGATGTCTTCCGATGGTGTTCGGATGTGTTTGTAAGTGGTTGGGAAGTACTTTGGATGTCTTCCGATGGTGTTTGGATGTGTTTGTAAGTGGTTGGGAAGTACTTCGGATGTCTTCCGATGGTGTTTGGATGTGTTTGTAAGTGGTTGGGAAGTACTTCGGATGTCTTCCGATGGTGTTTGGATGTGTTTGTAAGTGGTTGGGAAGTACTTCGGATGTCTTCCGATGGTGTTTGGATGTGTTTGTAAGTGGTTGGGAAGTACTTCGGATGTCTTCCGATGGTGTTTGGATGTGTTTGTAAGTGGTTGGGAAGTACTTCGGATGTCTTCCGATGGTGTTGGGATGTGTTTGTAAGTGGTTGGGAAGTACTTCGGATGTCTTCCGATGGTGTTTGGATGTGTTTGTAAGTGGTTGGGAAGTACTTCGGATGTCATCCGATGGTATTTGGATGTGTTTGTAAGTGGTTGGGAAGTACTTCGGATGTCTTTCGATGGTGTTTGGATGTGTTTGTAAGTGGTTGGGAAGTACTTCGGATGTCTTCCGATGGTGTTGGGATGTGTTTGTAAGTGGTTGGGAAGTACTTCGGATGTCTTCCGATGGTGTTGGGATGTGTTTGTAAGTGGTTGGGAAGTACTTTGGATGTCTTCCGATGGTGTTTGGATGTGTTTGTAAGTGGTTGGGAAGTACTTCGGATGTCTTCCGATGGTATTTGGATGTGTTTGTAAGTGGTTGGGAAGTACTTCGGATGTCTTTCGATGGTGTTTGGATGTGTTTGTAAGTGGTTGGGAAGTACTTTGGATGTCTTCCGATGGTGTTTGGATGTGTTTGTAAGTGGTTGGGAAGTACTTTGGATGTCTTCCGATGGTGTTTGGATGTGTTTGTAAGTGGTTTGGAAGTACTTCGGATGTCTTCCGATGGTGTTTGGATGTGTTTGTAAGTGGTTGGGAAGTACTTCGGATGTCTTCCGATGGTGTTTGGATGTGTTTGTAAGTGGTTGGGAAGTACTTCGGATGTCTTCCGATGGTGTTCGGATGTGTTTGTAAGTGGTTGGGAAGTACTTTGGATGTCTTCCGATGGTGTTTGGATGTGTTTGTAAGTGGTTGGGAAGTACTTCGGAGGTCTTCCGATGGTGTTTGGATGTGTTTGTAAGTGGTTGGGAAGTACTTTGGATGTCTTCCGATGGTGTTTGGATGTGTTTGTAAGTGGTTGGGAAGTACTTTGGATGTCTTCCGATGGTGTTTGGATGTGTTTGTAAGTGGTTTGGAAGTACTTCGGATGTCTTCCGATGGTGTTCGGATGTGTTTGTAAGTGGTTGGGAAGTACTTTGGATGTCTTCCGATGGTGTTTGGATGTGTTTGTAAGTGGTTGGGAAGTACTTCGGATGTCTTCCGATGGTGTTTGGATGTGTTTGTAAGTGGTTGGGAAGTACTTCGGATGTCTTCCGATGGTGTTTGGATGTGTTTGTAAGTGGTTGGGAAGTACTTCGGATGTCTTCCGATGGTGTTTGGATGTGTTTGTAAGTGGTTGGGAAGTACTTCGGATGTCTTCCGATGGTGTTGGGATGTGTTTGTAAGTGGTTGGGAAGTACTTCGGATGTCTTCCGATGGTGTTTGGATGTGTTTGTAAGTGGTTGGGAAGTACTTCGGATGTCATCCGATGGTATTTGGATGTGTTTGTAAGTGGTTGGGAAGTACTTCGGATGTCTTTCGATGGTGTTTGGATGTGTTTGTAAGTGGTTGGGAAGTACTTCGGATGTCTTCCGATGGTGTTGGGATGTGTTTGTAAGTGGTTGGGAAGTACTTCGGATGTCTTCCGATGGTGTTGGGATGTGTTTGTAAGTGGTTGGGAAGTACTTCGGATGTCTTCCGATGGTGTTTGGATGTGTTTGTAAGTGGTTGGGAAGTACTTCGGATGTCATCCGATGGTATTTGGATGTGTTTGTAAGTGGTTGGGAAGTACTTCGGATGTCTTTCGATGGTGTTTGGATGTGTTTGTAAGTGGTTGGGAAGTACTTCGGATGTCTTCCGATGGTGTTGGGATGTGTTTGTAAGTGGTTGGGAAGTACTTCGGATGTCTTCCGATGGTGTTCGGATGTGTTTGTAAGTGGTTGGGAAGTACTTTGGATGTCTTCCGATGGTGTTTGGATGTGTTTGTAAGTGGTTGGGAAGTACTTCGGATGTCTTCCGATGGTGTTTGGATGTGTTTGTAAGTGGTTGGGAAGTACTTCGGATGTCTTCCGATGGTGTTTGGATGTGTTTGTAAGTGGTTGGGAAGTACTTCGGATGTCTTCCGATGGTGTTTGGATGTGTTTGTAAGTGGTTGGGAAGTACTTCGGATGTCTTCCGATGGTGTTTGGATGTGTTTGTAAGTGGTTGGGAAGTACTTCGGATGTCTTCCGATGGTGTTGGGATGTGTTTGTAAGTGGTTGGGAAGTACTTTGGATGTCTTCCGATGGTGTTTGGATGTGTTTGTAAGTGGTTGGGAAGTACTTTGGATGTCTTCCGATGGTGTTTGGATGTGTTTGTAAGTGGTTTGGAAGTACTTCGGATGTCTTCCGATGGTGTTCGGATGTGTTTGTAAGTGGTTGGGAAGTACTTTGGATGTCTTCCGATGGTGTTTGGATGTGTTTGTAAGTGGTTGGGAAGTACTTCGGATGTCTTCCGATGGTGTTTGGATGTGTTTGTAAGTGGTTGGGAAGTACTTCGGATGTCTTCCGATGGTGTTTGGATGTGTTTGTAAGTGGTTGGGAAGTACTTCGGATGTCTTCCGATGGTGTTTGGATGTGTTTGTAAGTGGTTGGGAAGTACTTCGGATGTCTTCCGATGGTGTTGGGATGTGTTTGTAAGTGGTTGGGAAGTACTTCGGATGTCTTCCGATGGTGTTTGGATGTGTTTGTAAGTGGTTGGGAAGTACTTCGGATGTCATCCGATGGTATTTGGATGTGTTTGTAAGTGGTTGGGAAGTACTTCGGATGTCTTTCGATGGTGTTTGGATGTGTTTGTAAGTGGTTGGGAAGTACTTCGGATGTCTTCCGATGGTGTTGGGATGTGTTTGTAAGTGGTTGGGAAGTACTTCGGATGTCTTCCGATGGTGTTGGGATGTGTTTGTAAGTGGTTGGGAAGTACTTTGGATGTCTTCCGATGGTGTTTGGATGTGTTTGTAAGTGGTTGGGAAGTACTTCGGATGTCTTCCGATGGTATTTGGATGTGTTTGTAAGTGGTTGGGAAGTACTTCGGATGTCTTTCGATGGTGTTTGGATGTGTTTGTAAGTGGTTGGGAAGTACTTTGGATGTCTTCCGATGGTGTTTGGATGTGTTTGTAAGTGGTTGGGAAGTACTTCGGATGTCTTCCGATGGTGTTTGGATGTGTTTGTAAGTGGTTTGGAAGTACTTCGGATGTCTTCCGATGGTGTTTGGATGTGTTTGTAAGTGGTTGGGAAGTACTTCGGATGTCTTCCGATGGTGTTTGGATGTGTTTGTAAGTGGTTGGGAAGTACTTCGGAGGTCATCCGATGGTGTTGGGATGTGTTTGTAAGTGGTTGGGAAGTACTTTGGATGTCTTCCGATGGTGTTTGGATGTGTTTGTAAGTGGTTGGGAAGTACTTTGGATGTCTTCCGATGGTGTTTGGATGTGTTTGTAAGTGGTTGGGAAGTACTTTGGATGTCTTCCGATGGTGTTTGGATGTGTTTGTAAGTGGTTTGGAAGTACTTCGGATGTCTTCCGATGGTGTTCGGATGTGTTTGTAAGTGGTTGGGAAGTACTTTGGATGTCTTCCGATGGTGTTTGGATGTGTTTGTAAGTGGTTGGGAAGTACTTCGGATGTCTTCCGATGGTGTTTGGATGTGTTTGTAAGTGGTTGGGAAGTACTTCGGATGTCTTCCGATGGTGTTTGGATGTGTTTGTAAGTGGTTGGGAAGTACTTCGGAGGTCATCCGATGGTGTTGGGATGTGTTTGTAAGTGGTTGGGAAGTACTTTGGATGTCTTCCGATGGTGTTTGGATGTGTTTGTAAGTGGTTGGGAAGTACTTCGGATGTCTTCCGATGGTGTTTGGATGTGTTTGTAAGTGGTTGGGAAGTACTTCGGATGTCTTCCGATGGTGTTGGGATGTGTTTGTAAGTGGTTGGGAAGTACTTCGGATGTCTTCCGATGGTGTTTGGATGTGTTTGTAAGTGGTTGGGAAGTACTTCGGATGTCTTCCGATGGTGTTTGGATGTGTTTGTAAGTGGTTGGGAAGTACTTCGGATGTCTTCCGATGGTGTTTGGATGTGTTTGTAAGTGGTTGGGAAGTACTTCGGATGTCTTCCGATGGTGTTTGGATGTGTTTGTAAGTGGTTGGGAAGTACTTCGGATGTCTTCCGATGGTGTTGGGATGTGTTTGTAAGTGGTTGGGAAGTACTTCGGATGTCTTCCGATGGTGTTTGGATGTGTTTGTAAGTGGTTGGGAAGTACTTCGGATGTCATCCGATGGTATTTGGATGTGTTTGTAAGTGGTTGGGAAGTACTTCGGATGTCTTTCGATGGTGTTTGGATGTGTTTGTAAGTGGTTGGGAAGTACTTCGGATGTCTTCCGATGGTGTTGGGATGTGTTTGTAAGTGGTTGGGAAGTACTTCGGATGTCTTCCGATGGTGTTGGGATGTGTTTGTAAGTGGTTGGGAAGTACTTTGGATGTCTTCCGATGGTGTTTGGATGTGTTTGTAAGTGGTTGGGAAGTACTTCGGATGTCTTCCGATGGTGTTTGGATGTGTTTGTAAGTGGTTGGGAAGTACTTCGGAGGTCATCCGATGGTGTTCGGATGTGTTTGTAAGTGGTTGGGAAGTACTTCGGAGGTCATCCGATGGTGTTTGGATGTGTTTGTAAGTGGTTGGGAAGTACTTCGGATGTCCTCCGATGGTGTTTGGATGTGTTTGTAAGTGGTTGGGAAGTACTTCGGATGTCTTCCGATGGTGTTTGGATGTGTTTGTAAGTGGTTGGGAAGTACTTCGGATGTCTTCCGATGGTGTTTGGATGTGTTTGTAAGTGGTTGGGAAGTACTTCGGATGTCTTCCGATGGTGTTTGGATGTGTTTGTAAGTGGTTGGGAAGAACTTCGGATGTCTTCCGATGGTGTTTGGATGTGTTTGTAAGTGGTTGGGAAGTAGTTCGGATGTCATCCGATGGTGTTTGGATGTACTGGGTGTTTCCAAGTACTTGGGAGTGGGAAACACCGAAAATGTACGTTGGAGATGCTTGAAAATCACTCCCAAGTACTTGGAAACGTAAATATCTCCCAAACTAGGAGATCTAGAAGGATGCCAAGTGCATCAAACGAAAGGAAATTACATTTAAAACAAAAAACATGTTTAGCAAATTAACTATAGGACGAAAGACAAAAAAGTTATAAGCGTTTGAAGGTGCAATTGAACCCTTGCACCTTCAAACGCTTATAACTTTTCCGTCTTTCGTCCGATCTTCGATTTGACCCCCATGTTTGGCGTCGCAAATTTAATTTCCTTTCGATTGGTGCCAAAAGCGTCCTTCTAGCTCTCCTAGTTTTCGAGATATTCACGTTTTGTCGAAAACCTCTTTTTTTGACTTGTTCTTCTTCTTTTTGAACCCTTGCACCTTCAAACGCTTATAACTTCGTTCTCTTTCGACCAATCCGTGATTTTTTTCCTTTTATATTGTGTAGAATTTAATTACCTTTCGTTTGATGCCCCGGGCGTCCTTCTAGCTCTTCTAGTTTTCGAGATATTCACGTTTTGCCGAAGACCTTTTTTCTCTACTTCTTCTTGCAGAAAGACTTATAATAAATTCCCGCCACACATTTCCCGACGTAACTAAACCCTATAAAAACCGGTCCCTTCATTCCTTGACTTGACGAATTGTTCCTTCAGCACGTCTTCCAACCCTTGCCTCTTTGAGGGCTTATAACTTTGTTGCCGTTCGTCCTATCGTTAATTTGCTAAACATGTTTTTTGTTTAAAATTTAATTTCCTTTCGTTTGGTGCGTTAAGCGTCCTTCTAGCTCTTCAAGTTTTCGAGATTGGGAAGTACTTCGGATGTCTTCCGATGGTGTTTGGATGTGTTTGTAAGTGGTTGGGAAGTACTTTGGATGTCTTCCGATGGTGTTTGGATGTGTTTGTAAGTGGTTGGGAAGTACTTCGGAGGTCATCCGATGGTGTTGGGATGTGTTTGTAAGTGGTTGGGAAGTACTTTGGATGTCTTCCGATGGTGTTTGGATGTGTTTGTAAGTGGTTGGGAAGTACTTTGGATGTCTTCCGATGGTGTTTGGATGTGTTTGTAAGTGGTTGGGAAGTACTTTGGATGTCTTCCGATGGTGTTTGGATGTGTTTGTAAGTGGTTTGGAAGTACTTCGGATGTCTTCCGATGGTGTTCGGATGTGTTTGTAAGTGGTTGGGAAGTACTTTGGATGTCTTCCGATGGTGTTTGGATGTGTTTGTAAGTGGTTGGGAAGTACTTCGGATGTCTTCCGATGGTGTTTGGATGTGTTTGTAAGTGGTTGGGAAGTACTTCGGATGTCTTCCGATGGTGTTTGGATGTGTTTGTAAGTGGTTGGGAAGTACTTCGGATGTCTTCCGATGGTGTTTGGATGTGTTTGTAAGTGGTTGGGAAGTACTTCGGATGTCTTCCGATGGTGTTTGGATGTGTTTGTAAGTGGTTGGGAAGTACTTCGGATGTCTTCCGATGGTGTTTGGATGTGTTTGTAAGTGGTTGGGAAGTACTTCGGATGTCTTCCGATGGTATTTGGATGTGTTTGTAAGTGGTTGGGAAGTACTTCGGATGTCATCCGATGGTATTTGGATGTGTTTGTAAGTGGTTGGGAAGTACTTCGGATGTCTTTCGATGGTGTTTGGATGTGTTTGTAAGTGGTTGGGAAGTACTTCGGATGTCTTCCGATGGTGTTGGGATGTGTTTGTAAGTGGTTGGGAAGTACTTCGGATGTCTTCCGATGGTGTTGGGATGTGTTTGTAAGTGGTTGGGAAGTACTTTGGATGTCTTCCGATGGTGTTTGGATGTGTTTGTAAGTGGTTGGGAAGTACTTCGGATGTCTTCCGATGGTATTTGGATGTGTTTGTAAGTGGTTGGGAAGTACTTCGGATGTCTTTCGATGGTGTTTGGATGTGTTTGTAAGTGGTTGGGAAGTACTTTGGATGTCTTCCGATGGTGTTTGGATGTGTTTGTAAGTGGTTGGGAAGTACTTTGGATGTCTTCCGATGGTGTTTGGATGTGTTTGTAAGTGGTTTGGAAGTACTTCGGATGTCTTCCGATGGTGTTTGGATGTGTTTGTAAGTGGTTGGGAAGTACTTCGGATGTCTTCCGATGGTGTTTGGATGTGTTTGTAAGTGGTTGGGAAGTACTTCGGAGGTCATCCGATGGTGTTGGGATGTGTTTGTAAGTGGTTGGGAAGTACTTTGGATGTCTTCCGATGGTGTTTGGATGTGTTTGTAAGTGGTTGGGAAGTACTTTGGATGTCTTCCGATGGTGTTTGGATGTGTTTGTAAGTGGTTGGGAAGTACTTTGGATGTCTTCCGATGGTGTTTGGATGTGTTTGTAAGTGGTTTGGAAGTACTTCGGATGTCTTCCGATGGTGTTCGGATGTGTTTGTAAGTGGTTGGGAAGTACTTTGGATGTCTTCCGATGGTGTTTGGATGTGTTTGTAAGTGGTTGGGAAGTACTTCGGATGTCTTCCGATGGTGTTTGGATGTGTTTGTAAGTGGTTGGGAAGTACTTCGGATGTCTTCCGATGGTGTTTGGATGTGTTTGTAAGTGGTTGGGAAGTACTTCGGATGTCTTCCGATGGTGTTTGGATGTGTTTGTAAGTGGTTGGGAAGTACTTCGGATGTCTTCCGATGGTGTTTGGATGTGTTTGTAAGTGGTTGGGAAGTACTTCGGATGTCTTCCGATGGTGTTTGGATGTGTTTGTAAGTGGTTGGGAAGTACTTCGGATGTCTTCCGATGGTGTTTGGATGTGTTTGTAAGTGGTTGGGAAGTACTTCGGAGGTCATCCGATGGTGTTGGGATGTGTTTGTAAGTGGTTGGGAAGTACTTTGGATGTCTTCCGATGGTGTTTGGATGTGTTTGTAAGTGGTTGGGAAGTACTTTGGATGTCTTCCGATGGTGTTTGGATGTGTTTGTAAGTGGTTGGGAAGTACTTTGGATGTCTTCCGATGGTGTTTGGATGTGTTTGTAAGTGGTTTGGAAGTACTTCGGATGTCTTCCGATGGTGTTCGGATGTGTTTGTAAGTGGTTGGGAAGTACTTTGGATGTCTTCCGATGGTGTTTGGATGTGTTTGTAAGTGGTTGGGAAGTACTTCGGATGTCTTCCGATGGTGTTTGGATGTGTTTGTAAGTGGTTGGGAAGTACTTCGGATGTCTTCCGATGGTGTTTGGATGTGTTTGTAAGTGGTTGGGAAGTACTTCGGATGTCTTCCGATGGTGTTTGGATGTGTTTGTAAGTGGTTGGGAAGTACTTTGGATGTCTTCCGATGGTGTTTGGATGTGTTTGTAAGTGGTTGGGAAGTACTTCGGATGTCTTCCGATGGTGTTGGGATGTGTTTGTAAGTGGTTGGGAAGTACTTCGGATGTCTTCCGATGGTGTTTGGATGTGTTTGTAAGTGGTTGGGAAGTACTTCGGATGTCATCCGATGGTATTTGGATGTGTTTGTAAGTGGTTGGGAAGTACTTCGGATGTCTTTCGATGGTGTTTGGATGTGTTTGTAAGTGGTTGGGAAGTACTTCGGATGTCTTCCGATGGTGTTGGGATGTGTTTGTAAGTGGTTGGGAAGTACTTCGGATGTCTTCCGATGGTGTTGGGATGTGTTTGTAAGTGGTTGGGAAGTACTTTGGATGTCTTCCGATGGTGTTTGGATGTGTTTGTAAGTGGTTGGGAAGTACTTCGGATGTCTTCCGATGGTATTTGGATGTGTTTGTAAGTGGTTGGGAAGTACTTCGGATGTCTTTCGATGGTGTTTGGATGTGTTTGTAAGTGGTTGGGAAGTACTTTGGATGTCTTCCGATGGTGTTTGGATGTGTTTGTAAGTGGTTGGGAAGTACTTTGGATGTCTTCCGATGGTGTTTGGATGTGTTTGTAAGTGGTTTGGAAGTACTTCGGATGTCTTCCGATGGTGTTTGGATGTGTTTGTAAGTGGTTGGGAAGTACTTCGGATGTCTTCCGATGGTGTTTGGATGTGTTTGTAAGTGGTTGGGAAGTACTTCGGAGGTCATCCGATGGTGTTGGGATGTGTTTGTAAGTGGTTGGGAAGTACTTTGGATGTCTTCCGATGGTGTTTGGATGTGTTTGTAAGTGGTTGGGAAGTACTTTGGATGTCTTCCGATGGTGTTTGGATGTGTTTGTAAGTGGTTGGGAAGTACTTTGGATGTCTTCCGATGGTGTTTGGATGTGTTTGTAAGTGGTTTGGAAGTACTTCGGATGTCTTCCGATGGTGTTCGGATGTGTTTGTAAGTGGTTGGGAAGTACTTTGGATGTCTTCCGATGGTGTTTGGATGTGTTTGTAAGTGGTTGGGAAGTACTTCGGATGTCTTCCGATGGTGTTTGGATGTGTTTGTAAGTGGTTGGGAAGTACTTCGGATGTCTTCCGATGGTGTTTGGATGTGTTTGTAAGTGGTTGGGAAGTACTTCGGATGTCTTCCGATGGTGTTTGGATGTGTTTGTAAGTGGTTGGGAAGTACTTCGGATGTCTTCCGATGGTGTTTGGATGTGTTTGTAAGTGGTTGGGAAGTACTTCGGATGTCTTCCGATGGTGTTGGGATGTGTTTGTAAGTGGTTGGGAAGTACTTCGGATGTCTTCCGATGGTGTTTGGATGTGTTTGTAAGTGGTTGGGAAGTACTTCGGATGTCTTCCGATGGTGTTTGGATGTGTTTGTAAGTGGTTGGGAAGTACTTCGGATGTCTTCCGATGGTGTTTGGATGTGTTTGTAAGTGGTTGGGAAGTACTTCGGATGTCTTCCGATGGTGTTTGGATGTGTTTGTAAGTGGTTGGGAAGTACTTCGGATGTCTTCCGATGGTGTTGGGATGTGTTTGTAAGTGGTTGGGAAGTACTTCGGATGTCTTCCGATGGTGTTTGGATGTGTTTGTAAGTGGTTGGGAAGTACTTCGGATGTCATCCGATGGTATTTGGATGTGTTTGTAAGTGGTTGGGAAGTACTTCGGATGTCTTTCGATGGTGTTTGGATGTGTTTGTAAGTGGTTGGGAAGTACTTCGGATGTCTTCCGATGGTGTTGGGATGTGTTTGTAAGTGGTTGGGAAGTACTTCGGATGTCTTCCGATGGTGTTGGGATGTGTTTGTAAGTGGTTGGGAAGTACTTTGGATGTCTTCCGATGGTGTTTGGATGTGTTTGTAAGTGGTTGGGAAGTACTTCGGATGTCTTCCGATGGTATTTGGATGTGTTTGTAAGTGGTTGGGAAGTACTTTGGATGTCTTCCGATGGTGTTTGGATGTGTTTGTAAGTGGTTGGGAAGTACTTCGGAGGTCATCCGATGGTGTTCGGATGTGTTTGTAAGTGGTTGGGAAGTACTTCGGAGGTCATCCGATGGTGTTTGGATGTGTTTGTAAGTGGTTGGGAAGTACTTCGGATGTCCTCCGATGGTGTTTGGATGTGTTTGTAAGTGGTTGGGAAGTACTTCGGATGTCTTCCGATGGTGTTTGGATGTGTTTGTAAGTGGTTGGGAAGTACTTCGGATGTCTTCCGATGGTGTTTGGATGTGTTTGTAAGTGGTTGGGAAGTACTTCGGATGTCTTCCGATGGTGTTTGGATGTGTTTGTAAGTGGTTGGGAAGAACTTCGGATGTCTTCCGATGGTGTTTGGATGTGTTTGTAAGTGGTTGGGAAGTAGTTCGGATGTCATCCGATGGTGTTTGGATGTACTGGGTGTTTCCAAGTACTTGGGAGTGGGAAACACCGAAAATGTACGTTGGAGATGCTTGAAAATCACTCCCAAGTACTTGGAAACGTAAATATCTCCCAAACTAGGAGATCTAGAAGGATGCCAAGTGCATCAAACGAAAGGAAATTACATTTAAAACAAAAAACATGTTTAGCAAATTAACTATAGGACGAAAGACAAAAAAGTTATAAGCGTTTGAAGGTGCAATTGAACCCTTGCACCTTCAAACGCTTATAACTTTTCCGTCTTTCGTCCGATCTTCGATTTGACCCCCATGTTTGGCGTCGCAAATTTAATTTCCTTTCGATTGGTGCCAAAAGCGTCCTTCTAGCTCTCCTAGTTTTCGAGATATTCACGTTTTGTCGAAAACCTCTTTTTTTGACTTGTTCTTCTTCTTTTTGAACCCTTGCACCTTCAAACGCTTATAACTTCGTTCTCTTTCGACCAATCCGTGATTTTTTTCCTTTTATATTGTGTAGAATTTAATTACCTTTCGTTTGATGCCCCGGGCGTCCTTCTAGCTCTTCTAGTTTTCGAGATATTCACGTTTTGCCGAAGACCTTTTTTCTCTACTTCTTCTTGCAGAAAGACTTATAATAAATTCCCGCCACACATTTCCCGACGTAACTAAACCCTATAAAAACCGGTCCCTTCATTCCTTGACTTGACGAATTGTTCCTTCAGCACGTCTTCCAACCCTTGCCTCTTTGAGGGCTTATAACTTTGTTGCCGTTCGTCCTATCGTTAATTTGCTAAACATGTTTTTTGTTTAAAATTTAATTTCCTTTCGTTTGGTCCGTTAAGCGTCCTTCTAGCTCTTCAAGTTTTCGAGATTGGGAAGTAGTTCGGTTTGTAAGTGGTTGGGAAGTACTTCGGAGGTCATCCGATGGTGTTGGGATGTGTTTGTAAGTGGTTGGGAAGTACTTTGGATGTCTTCCGATGGTGTTTGGATGTGTTTGTAAGTGGTTGGGAAGTACTTTGGATGTCTTCCGATGGTGTTTGGATGTGTTTGTAAGTGGTTGGGAAGTACTTTGGATGTCTTCCGATGGTGTTTGGATGTGTTTGTAAGTGGTTTGGAAGTACTTCGGATGTCTTCCGATGGTGTTCGGATGTGTTTGTAAGTGGTTGGGAAGTACTTTGGATGTCTTCCGATGGTGTTTGGATGTGTTTGTAAGTGGTTGGGAAGTACTTCGGATGTCTTCCGATGGTGTTTGGATGTGTTTGTAAGTGGTTGGGAAGTACTTCGGATGTCTTCCGATGGTGTTTGGATGTGTTTGTAAGTGGTTGGGAAGTACTTCGGATGTCTTCCGATGGTGTTTGGATGTGTTTGTAAGTGGTTGGGAAGTACTTCGGATGTCTTCCGATGGTGTTTGGATGTGTTTGTAAGTGGTTGGGAAGTACTTCGGATGTCTTCCGATGGTGTTGGGATGTGTTTGTAAGTGGTTGGGAAGTACTTCGGATGTCTTCCGATGGTGTTTGGATGTGTTTGTAAGTGGTTGGGAAGTACTTCGGATGTCATCCGATGGTATTTGGATGTGTTTGTAAGTGGTTGGGAAGTACTTCGGATGTCTTTCGATGGTGTTTGGATGTGTTTGTAAGTGGTTGGGAAGTACTTCGGATGTCTTCCGATGGTGTTGGGATGTGTTTGTAAGTGGTTGGGAAGTACTTCGGATGTCTTCCGATGGTGTTTGGATGTGTTTGTAAGTGGTTGGGAAGTACTTTGGATGTCTTCCGATGGTGTTTGGATGTGTTTGTAAGTGGTTGGGAAGTACTTCGGATGTCTTCCGATGGTATTTGGATGTGTTTGTAAGTGGTTGGGAAGTACTTCGGATGTCTTTCGATGGTGTTTGGATGTGTTTGTAAGTGGTTGGGAAGTACTTCGGATGTCTTCCGATGGTGTTTGGATGTGTTTGTAAGTGGTTGGGAAGTACTTTGGATGTCTTCCGATGGTGTTTGGATGTGTTTGTAAGTGGTTTGGAAGTACTTCGGATGTCTTCCGATGGTGTTTGGATGTGTTTGTAAGTGGTTGGGAAGTACTTTGGATGTCTTCCGATGGTGTTTGGATGTGTTTGTAAGTGGTTGGGAAGTACTTCGGATGTCTTCCGATGGTATTTGGATGTGTTTGTAAGTGGTTGGGAAGTACTTCGGATGTCTTTCGATGGTGTTTGGATGTGTTTGTAAGTGGTTGGGAAGTACTTCGGAGGTCATCCGATGGTGTTCGGATGTGTTTGTAAGTGGTTGGGAAGTACTTTGGATGTCTTCCGATGGTGTTTGGATGTGTTTGTAAGTGGCTGGGAAGTACTTCGGATGTCTTCCGATGGTGTTTGGATGTGTTTGTAAGTGGTTGGGAAGTACTTCGGATGTCTTCCGATGGTGTTTGGATGTGTTTGTAAGTGGTTGGGAAGTACTTCGGAGGTCATCCGATGGTGTTGGGATGTGTTTGTAAGTGGTTGGGAAGTACTTTGGATGTCTTCCGATGGTGTTTGGATGTGTTTGTAAGTGGTTGGGAAGTACTTTGGATGTCTTCCGATGGTGTTTGGATGTGTTTGTAAGTGGTTTGGAAGTACTTCGGATGTCTTCCGATGGTGTTCGGATGTGTTTGTAAGTGGTTGGGAAGTACTTCGGATGTCTTTCGATGGTGTTTGGATGTGTTTGTAAGTGGTTGGGAAGTACTTCGGATGTCTTTCGATGGTGTTTGGATGTGTTTGTAAGTGGTTGGGAAGTACTTTGGATGTCTTCCGATGGTGTTTGGATGTGTTTGTAAGTGGTTGGGAAGTACTTTGGATGTCTTCCGATGGTGTTTGGATGTGTTTGTAAGTGGTTTGGAAGTACTTCGGATGTCTTCCGATGGTGTTCGGATGTGTTTGTAAGTGGTTGGGAAGTACTTTGGATGTCTTCCGATGGTGTTTGGATGTGTTTGTAAGTGGTTGGGAAGTACTTCGGATGTCTTCCGATGGTATTTGGATGTGTTTGTAAGTGGTTGGGAAGTACTTCGGATGTCTTTCGATGGTGTTTGGATGTGTTTGTAAGTGGTTGGGAAGTACTTCGGAGGTCATCCGATGGTGTTCGGATGTGTTTGTAAGTGGTTGGGAAGTACTTCGGAGGTCTTCCGATGGTGTTTGGATGTGTTTGTAAGTGGCTGGGAAGTACTTCGGATGTCTTCCGATGGTGTTTGGATGTGTTTGTAAGTGGTTGGGAAGTACTTCGGATGTCTTCCGATGGTGTTTGGATGTGTTTGTAAGTGGTTGGGAAGTACTTCGGAGGTCATCCGATGGTGTTGGGATGTGTTTGTAAGTGGTTGGGAAGTACTTTGGATGTCTTCCGATGGTGTTTGGATGTGTTTGTAAGTGGTTGGGAAGTACTTTGGATGTCTTCCGATGGTGTTTGGATGTGTTTGTAAGTGGTTTGGAAGTACTTCGGATGTCTTCCGATGGTGTTTGGATGTGTTTGTAAGTGGTTGGGAAGTACTTCGGATGTCTTTCGATGGTGTTTGGATGTGTTTGTAAGTGGTTGGGAAGTACTTCGGATGTCTTCCGATGGTGTTGGGATGTGTTTGTAAGTGGTTGGGAAGTACTTCGGATGTCTTCCGATGGTGTTGGGATGTGTTTGTAAGTGGTTGGGAAGTACTTCGGATGTCTTCCGATGGTGTTTGGATGTGTTTGTAAGTGGTTGGGAAGTACTTCGGATGTCATCCGATGGTATTTGGATGTGTTTGTAAGTGGTTGGGAAGTACTTCGGATGTCTTTCGATGGTGTTTGGATGTGTTTGTAAGTGGTTGGGAAGTACTTCGGATGTCTTCCGATGGTGTTGGGATGTGTTTGTAAGTGGTTGGGAAGTACTTCGGATGTCATCCGATGGTATTTGGATGTGTTTGTAAGTGGTTGGGAAGTACTTCGGATGTCTTTCGATGGTGTTTGGATGTGTTTGTAAGTGGTTGGGAAGTACTTCGGATGTCTTCCGATGGTGTTGGGATGTGTTTGTAAGTGGTTGGGAAGTACTTCGGATGTCTTCCGATGGTGTTTGGATGTGTTTGTAAGTGGTTGGGAAGTACTTCGGATGTCTTCCGATGGTGTTGGGATGTGTTTGTAAGTGGTTGGGAAGTACTTCGGATGTCTTCCGATGGTGTTGGGATGTGTTTGTAAGTGGTTGGGAAGTACTTCGGATGTCTTCCGATGGTGTTTGGATGTGTTTGTAAGTGGTTGGGAAGTACTTTGGATGTCTTCCGATGGTGTTTGGATGTGTTTGTAAGTGGTTTGGAAGTACTTCGGAGGTCTTCCGATGGTGTTTGGATGTGTTTGTAAGTGGCTGGGAAGTACTTCGGATGTCTTCCGATGGTGTTTGGATGTGTTTGTAAGTGGTTGGGAAGTACTTCGGAGGTCATCCGATGGTGTTGGGATGTGTTTGTAAGTGGTTGGGAAGTACTTTGGATGTCTTCCGATGGTGTTTGGATGTGTTTGTAAGTGGTTGGGAAGTACTTTGGATGTCTTCCGATGGTGTTTGGATGTGTTTGTAAGTGGTTGGGAAGTACTTTGGATGTCTTCCGATGGTGTTTGGATGTGTTTGTAAGTGGTTTGGAAGTACTTCGGATGTCTTCCGATGGTGTTCGGATGTGTTTGTAAGTGGTTTGGAAGTACTTCGGATGTCTTCCGATGGTGTTCGGATGTGTTTGTAAGTGGTTGGGAAGTACTTTGGATGTCTTCCGATGGTGTTTGGATGTGTTTGTAAGTGGTTGGGAAGTACTTCGGATGTCTTCCGATGGTGTTTGGATGTGTTTGTAAGTGGTTGGGAAGTACTTCGGATGTCTTCCGATGGTGTTTGGATGTGTTTGTAAGTGGTTGGGAAGTACTTCGGATGTCTTCCGATGGTGTTTGGATGTGTTTGTAAGTGGTTGGGAAGTACTTCGGATGTCTTCCGATGGTGTTTGGATGTGTTTGTAAGTGGTTGGGAAGTACTTCGGATGTCTTCCGATGGTGTTGGGATGTGTTTGTAAGTGGTTGGGAAGTACTTCGGATGTCTTCCGATGGTGTTTGGATGTGTTTGTAAGTGGTTGGGAAGTACTTCGGATGTCTTCCGATGGTATTTGGATGTGTTTGTAAGTGGTTGGGAAGTACTTCGGATGTCTTTCGATGGTGTTTGGATGTGTTTGTAAGTGGTTGGGAAGTACTTCGGATGTCTTCCGATGGTGTTGGGATGTGTTTGTAAGTGGTTGGGAAGTACTTCGGATGTCTTCCGATGGTGTTGGGATGTGTTTGTAAGTGGTTGGGAAGTACTTTGGATGTCTTCCGATGGTGTTTGGATGTGTTTGTAAGTGGTTGGGAAGTACTTCGGATGTCTTCCGATGGTATTTGGATGTGTTTGTAAGTGGTTGGGAAGTACTTCGGATGTCTTTCGATGGTGTTTGGATGTGTTTGTAAGTGGTTGGGAAGTACTTTGGATGTCTTCCGATGGTGTTTGGATGTGTTTGTAAGTGGTTGGGAAGTACTTTGGATGTCTTCCGATGGTGTTTGGATGTGTTTGTAAGTGGTTTGGAAGTACTTCGGATGTCTTCCGATGGTGTTCGGATGTGTTTGTAAGTGGTTGGGAAGTACTTTGGATGTCTTCCGATGGTGTTTGGATGTGTTTGTAAGTGGTTGGGAAGTACTTCGGATGTCTTCCGATGGTATTTGGATGTGTTTGTAAGTGGTTGGGAAGTACTTCGGATGTCTTTCGATGGTGTTTGGATGTGTTTGTAAGTGGTTGGGAAGTACTTCGGAGGTCATCCGATGGTGTTCGGATGTGTTTGTAAGTGGTTGGGAAGTACTTCGGAGGTCTTCCGATGGTGTTTGGATGTGTTTGTAAGTGGTTGGGAAGTACTTCGGATGTCTTCCGATGGTGTTTGGATGTGTTTGTAAGTGGTTGGGAAGTACTTCGGATGTCTTCCGATGGTGTTTGGATGTGTTTGTAAGTGGTTGGGAAGTACTTCGGAGGTCATCCGATGGTGTTGGGATGTGTTTGTAAGTGGTTGGGAAGTACTTTGGATGTCTTCCGATGGTGTTTGGATGTGTTTGTAAGTGGTTGGGAAGTACTTCGGATGTCTTCCGATGGTGTTTGGATGTGTTTGTAAGTGGTTTGGAAGTACTTCGGATGTCTTCCGATGGTGTTCGGATGTGTTTGTAAGTGGTTGGGAAGTACTTCGGATGTCTTTCGATGGTGTTTGGATGTGTTTGTAAGTGGTTGGGAAGTACTTCGGATGTCTTTCGATGGTGTTTGGATGTGTTTGTAAGTGGTTGGGAAGTACTTTGGATGTCTTCCGATGGTGTTTGGATGTGTTTGTAAGTGGTTGGGAAGTACTTCGGATGTCTTCCGATGGTGTTTGGATGTGTTTGTAAGTGGTTTGGAAGTACTTCGGATGTCTTCCGATGGTGTTCGGATGTGTTTGTAAGTGGTTGGGAAGTACTTCGGATGTCTTCCGATGGTATTTGGATGTGTTTGTAAGTGGTTGGGAAGTACTTCGGATGTCTTTCGATGGTGTTTGGATGTGTTTGTAAGTGGTTGGGAAGTACTTTGGATGTCTTCCGATGGTGTTTGGATGTGTTTGTAAGTGGTTGGGAAGTACTTTGGATGTCTTCCGATGGTGTTTGGATGTGTTTGTAAGTGGTTTGGAAGTACTTCGGATGTCTTCCGATGGTGTTCGGATGTGTTTGTAAGTGGTTGGGAAGTACTTTGGATGTCTTCCGATGGTGTTTGGATGTGTTTGTAAGTGGTTGGGAAGTACTTCGGATGTCTTCCGATGGTATTTGGATGTGTTTGTAAGTGGTTGGGAAGTACTTCGGATGTCTTCCGATGGTGTTTGGATGTGTTTGTAAGTGGTTGGGAAGTACTTCGGAGGTCATCCGATGGTGTTCGGATGTGTTTGTAAGTGGTTGGGAAGTACTTCGGAGGTCTTCCGATGGTGTTTGGATGTGTTTGTAAGTGGCTGGGAAGTACTTCGGATGTCTTCCGATGGTGTTTGGATGTGTTTGTAAGTGGTTGGGAAGTACTTCGGATGTCTTCCGATGGTGTTTGGATGTGTTTGTAAGTGGTTGGGAAGTACTTCGGAGGTCATCCGATGGTGTTGGGATGTGTTTGTAAGTGGTTGGGAAGTACTTTGGATGTCTTCCGATGGTGTTTGGATGTGTTTGTAAGTGGTTGGGAAGTACTTTGGATGTCTTCCGATGGTGTTTGGATGTGTTTGTAAGTGGTTTGGAAGTACTTCGGATGTCTTCCGATGGTGTTCGGATGTGTTTGTAAGTGGTTGGGAAGTACTTCGGATGTCTTTCGATGGTGTTTGGATGTGTTTGTAAGTGGTTGGGAAGTACTTCGGATGTCTTTCGATGGTGTTTGGATGTGTTTGTAAGTGGTTGGGAAGTACTTCGGATGTCTTCCGATGGTGTTTGGATGTGTTTGTAAGTGGTTGGGAAGTACTTTGGATGTCTTCCGATGGTGTTTGGATGTGTTTGTAAGTGGTTTGGAAGTACTTCGGATGTCTTCCGATGGTGTTCGGATGTGTTTGTAAGTGGTTGGGAAGTACTTTGGATGTCTTCCGATGGTGTTTGGATGTGTTTGTAAGTGGTTGGGAAGTACTTCGGATGTCTTCCGATGGTATTTGGATGTGTTTGTAAGTGGTTGGGAAGTACTTCGGATGTCTTTCGATGGTGTTTGGATGTGTTTGTAAGTGGTTGGGAAGTACTTCGGAGGTCATCCGATGGTGTTCGGATGTGTTTGTAAGTGGTTGGGAAGTACTTCGGAGGTCTTCCGATGGTGTTTGGATGTGTTTGTAAGTGGTTGGGAAGTACTTCGGATGTCTTCCGATGGTGTTTGGATGTGTTTGTAAGTGGTTGGGAAGTACTTCGGATGTCTTCCGATGGTGTTTGGATGTGTTTGTAAGTGGTTGGGAAGTACTTCGGAGGTCATCCGATGGTGTTGGGATGTGTTTGTAAGTGGTTGGGAAGTACTTTGGATGTCTTCCGATGGTGTTTGGATGTGTTTGTAAGTGGTTGGGAAGTACTTTGGATGTCTTCCGATGGTGTTTGGATGTGTTTGTAAGTGGTTTGGAAGTACTTCGGATGTCTTCCGATGGTGTTCGGATGTGTTTGTAAGTGGTTGGGAAGTACTTCGGATGTCTTTCGATGGTGTTTGGATGTGTTTGTAAGTGGTTGGGAAGTACTTCGGATGTCTTCCGATGGTGTTGGGATGTGTTTGTAAGTGGTTGGGAAGTACTTCGGATGTCTTCCGATGGTGTTGGGATGTGTTTGTAAGTGGTTGGGAAGTACTTCGGATGTCTTCCGATGGTGTTTGGATGTGTTTGTAAGTGGTTGGGAAGTACTTCGGATGTCATCCGATGGTATTTGGATGTGTTTGTAAGTGGTTGGGAAGTACTTCGGATGTCTTCCGATGGTGTTTGGATGTGTTTGTAAGTGGTTGGGAAGTACTTCGGATGTCTTCCGATGGTGTTGGGATGTGTTTGTAAGTGGTTGGGAAGTACTTCGGATGTCATCCGATGGTATTTGGATGTGTTTGTAAGTGGTTGGGAAGTACTTCGGATGTCTTTCGATGGTGTTTGGATGTGTTTGTAAGTGGTTGGGAAGTACTTCGGATGTCTTCCGATGGTGTTGGGATGTGTTTGTAAGTGGTTGGGAAGTACTTTGGATGTCTTCCGATGGTGTTTGGATGTGTTTGTAAGTGGTTGGGAAGTACTTCGGATGTCTTCCGATGGTGTTGGGATGTGTTTGTAAGTGGTTGGGAAGTACTTCGGATGTCTTCCGATGGTGTTGGGATGTGTTTGTAAGTGGTTGGGAAGTACTTTGGATGTCTTCCGATGGTGTTGGGATGTGTTTGTAAGTGGTTGGGAAGTACTTTGGATGTCTTCCGATGGTGTTTGGATGTGTTTGTAAGTGGTTTGGAAGTACTTCGGAGGTCTTCCGATGGTGTTTGGATGTGTTTGTAAGTGGCTGGGAAGTACTTCGGATGTCTTCCGATGGTGTTTGGATGTGTTTGTAAGTGGTTGGGAAGTACTTCGGAGGTCATCCGATGGTGTTGGGATGTGTTTGTAAGTGGTTGGGAAGTACTTTGGATGTCTTCCGATGGTGTTTGGATGTGTTTGTAAGTGGTTGGGAAGTACTTTGGATGTCTTCCGATGGTGTTTGGATGTGTTTGTAAGTGGTTGGGAAGTACTTTGGATGTCTTCCGATGGTGTTTGGATGTGTTTGTAAGTGGTTTGGAAGTACTTCGGATGTCTTCCGATGGTGTTCGGATGTGTTTGTAAGTGGTTTGGAAGTACTTCGGATGTCTTCCGATGGTGTTCGGATGTGTTTGTAAGTGGTTGGGAAGTACTTTGGATGTCTTCCGATGGTGTTTGGATGTGTTTGTAAGTGGTTGGGAAGTACTTCGGATGTCTTCCGATGGTGTTTGGATGTGTTTGTAAGTGGTTGGGAAGTACTTCGGATGTCTTCCGATGGTGTTTGGATGTGTTTGTAAGTGGTTGGGAAGTACTTCGGATGTCTTCCGATGGTGTTTGGATGTGTTTGTAAGTGGTTGGGAAGTACTTCGGATGTCTTCCGATGGTGTTTGGATGTGTTTGTAAGTGGTTGGGAAGTACTTCGGATGTCTTCCGATGGTGTTGGGATGTGTTTGTAAGTGGTTGGGAAGTACTTCGGATGTCTTCCGATGGTGTTTGGATGTGTTTGTAAGTGGTTGGGAAGTACTTCGGATGTCATCCGATGGTATTTGGATGTGTTTGTAAGTGGTTGGGAAGTACTTCGGATGTCTTTCGATGGTGTTTGGATGTGTTTGTAAGTGGTTGGGAAGTACTTCGGATGTCTTCCGATGGTGTTGGGATGTGTTTGTAAGTGGTTGGGAAGTACTTCGGATGTCTTCCGATGGTGTTGGGATGTGTTTGTAAGTGGTTGGGAAGTACTTTGGATGTCTTCCGATGGTGTTTGGATGTGTTTGTAAGTGGTTGGGAAGTACTTCGGATGTCTTCCGATGGTATTTGGATGTGTTTGTAAGTGGTTGGGAAGTACTTCGGATGTCTTTCGATGGTGTTTGGATGTGTTTGTAAGTGGTTGGGAAGTACTTTGGATGTCTTCCGATGGTGTTTGGATGTGTTTGTAAGTGGTTGGGAAGTACTTTGGATGTCTTCCGATGGTGTTTGGATGTGTTTGTAAGTGGTTTGGAAGTACTTCGGATGTCTTCCGATGGTGTTCGGATGTGTTTGTAAGTGGTTGGGAAGTACTTTGGATGTCTTCCGATGGTGTTTGGATGTGTTTGTAAGTGGTTGGGAAGTACTTCGGATGTCTTCCGATGGTATTTGGATGTGTTTGTAAGTGGTTGGGAAGTACTTCGGATGTCTTTCGATGGTGTTTGGATGTGTTTGTAAGTGGTTGGGAAGTACTTCGGAGGTCATCCGATGGTGTTCGGATGTGTTTGTAAGTGGTTGGGAAGTACTTCGGAGGTCTTCCGATGGTGTTTGGATGTGTTTGTAAGTGGCTGGGAAGTACTTCGGATGTCTTCCGATGGTGTTTGGATGTGTTTGTAAGTGGTTGGGAAGTACTTCGGATGTCTTCCGATGGTGTTTGGATGTGTTTGTAAGTGGTTGGGAAGTACTTCGGAGGTCATCCGATGGTGTTGGGATGTGTTTGTAAGTGGTTGGGAAGTACTTTGGATGTCTTCCGATGGTGTTTGGATGTGTTTGTAAGTGGTTGGGAAGTACTTTGGATGTCTTCCGATGGTGTTTGGATGTGTTTGTAAGTGGTTTGGAAGTACTTCGGATGTCTTCCGATGGTGTTCGGATGTGTTTGTAAGTGGTTGGGAAGTACTTCGGATGTCTTTCGATGGTGTTTGGATGTGTTTGTAAGTGGTTGGGAAGTACTTCGGATGTCTTTCGATGGTGTTTGGATGTGTTTGTAAGTGGTTGGGAAGTACTTTGGATGTCTTCCGATGGTGTTTGGATGTGTTTGTAAGTGGTTGGGAAGTACTTTGGATGTCTTCCGATGGTGTTTGGATGTGTTTGTAAGTGGTTTGGAAGTACTTCGGATGTCTTCCGATGGTGTTCGGATGTGTTTGTAAGTGGTTGGGAAGTACTTCGGATGTCTTCCGATGGTATTTGGATGTGTTTGTAAGTGGTTGGGAAGTACTTCGGATGTCTTTCGATGGTGTTTGGATGTGTTTGTAAGTGGTTGGGAAGTACTTTGGATGTCTTCCGATGGTGTTTGGATGTGTTTGTAAGTGGTTGGGAAGTACTTTGGATGTCTTCCGATGGTGTTTGGATGTGTTTGTAAGTGGTTTGGAAGTACTTCGGATGTCTTCCGATGGTGTTCGGATGTGTTTGTAAGTGGTTGGGAAGTACTTTGGATGTCTTCCGATGGTGTTTGGATGTGTTTGTAAGTGGTTGGGAAGTACTTCGGATGTCTTCCGATGGTATTTGGATGTGTTTGTAAGTGGTTGGGAAGTACTTCGGATGTCTTTCGATGGTGTTTGGATGTGTTTGTAAGTGGTTGGGAAGTACTTCGGAGGTCATCCGATGGTGTTCGGATGTGTTTGTAAGTGGTTGGGAAGTACTTCGGAGGTCTTCCGATGGTGTTTGGATGTGTTTGTAAGTGGTTGGGAAGTACTTCGGATGTCTTCCGATGGTGTTTGGATGTGTTTGTAAGTGGTTGGGAAGTACTTCGGATGTCTTCCGATGGTGTTTGGATGTGTTTGTAAGTGGTTGGGAAGTACTTCGGAGGTCATCCGATGGTGTTGGGATGTGTTTGTAAGTGGTTGGGAAGTACTTTGGATGTCTTCCGATGGTGTTTGGATGTGTTTGTAAGTGGTTGGGAAGTACTTTGGATGTCTTCCGATGGTGTTTGGATGTGTTTGTAAGTGGTTTGGAAGTACTTCGGATGTCTTCCGATGGTGTTCGGATGTGTTTGTAAGTGGTTGGGAAGTACTTCGGATGTCTTTCGATGGTGTTTGGATGTGTTTGTAAGTGGTTGGGAAGTACTTCGGATGTCTTTCGATGGTGTTTGGATGTGTTTGTAAGTGGTTGGGAAGTACTTCGGATGTCTTCCGATGGTGTTTGGATGTGTTTGTAAGTGGTTGGGAAGTACTTTGGATGTCTTCCGATGGTGTTTGGATGTGTTTGTAAGTGGTTTGGAAGTACTTCGGATGTCTTCCGATGGTGTTCGGATGTGTTTGTAAGTGGTTGGGAAGTACTTTGGATGTCTTCCGATGGTGTTTGGATGTGTTTGTAAGTGGTTGGGAAGTACTTCGGATGTCTTCCGATGGTATTTGGATGTGTTTGTAAGTGGTTGGGAAGTACTTCGGATGTCTTTCGATGGTGTTTGGATGTGTTTGTAAGTGGTTGGGAAGTACTTCGGAGGTCATCCGATGGTGTTCGGATGTGTTTGTAAGTGGTTGGGAAGTACTTCGGAGGTCTTCCGATGGTGTTTGGATGTGTTTGTAAGTGGCTGGGAAGTACTTCGGATGTCTTCCGATGGTGTTTGGATGTGTTTGTAAGTGGTTGGGAAGTACTTCGGATGTCTTCCGATGGTGTTTGGATGTGTTTGTAAGTGGTTGGGAAGTACTTCGGAGGTCATCCGATGGTGTTGGGATGTGTTTGTAAGTGGTTGGGAAGTACTTTGGATGTCTTCCGATGGTGTTTGGATGTGTTTGTAAGTGGTTGGGAAGTACTTTGGATGTCTTCCGATGGTGTTTGGATGTGTTTGTAAGTGGTTTGGAAGTACTTCGGATGTCTTCCGATGGTGTTCGGATGTGTTTGTAAGTGGTTGGGAAGTACTTCGGATGTCTTTCGATGGTGTTTGGATGTGTTTGTAAGTGGTTGGGAAGTACTTCGGATGTCTTCCGATGGTGTTTGGATGTGTTTGTAAGTGGTTGGGAAGTACTTCGGATGTCTTCCGATGGTGTTGGGATGTGTTTGTAAGTGGTTGGGAAGTACTTCGGATGTCTTCCGATGGTGTTTGGATGTGTTTGTAAGTGGTTGGGAAGTACTTCGGATGTCATCCGATGGTATTTGGATGTGTTTGTAAGTGGTTGGGAAGTACTTCGGATGTCTTTCGATGGTGTTTGGATGTGTTTGTAAGTGGTTGGGAAGTACTTCGGATGTCTTCCGATGGTGTTGGGATGTGTTTGTAAGTGGTTGGGAAGTACTTCGGATGTCATCCGATGGTATTTGGATGTGTTTGTAAGTGGTTGGGAAGTACTTCGGATGTCTTTCGATGGTGTTTGGATGTGTTTGTAAGTGGTTGGGAAGTACTTCGGATGTCTTCCGATGGTGTTGGGATGTGTTTGTAAGTGGTTGGGAAGTACTTCGGATGTCTTCCGATGGTGTTTGGATGTGTTTGTAAGTGGTTGGGAAGTACTTCGGATGTCTTCCGATGGTGTTGGGATGTGTTTGTAAGTGGTTGGGAAGTACTTCGGATGTCTTCCGATGGTGTTGGGATGTGTTTGTAAGTGGTTGGGAAGTACTTTGGATGTCTTCCGATGGTGTTGGGATGTGTTTGTAAGTGGTTGGGAAGTACTTTGGATGTCTTCCGATGGTGTTTGGATGTGTTTGTAAGTGGTTTGGAAGTACTTCGGAGGTCTTCCGATGGTGTTTGGATGTGTTTGTAAGTGGCTGGGAAGTACTTCGGATGTCTTCCGATGGTGTTTGGATGTGTTTGTAAGTGGTTGGGAAGTACTTCGGAGGTCATCCGATGGTGTTGGGATGTGTTTGTAAGTGGTTGGGAAGTACTTTGGATGTCTTCCGATGGTGTTTGGATGTGTTTGTAAGTGGTTGGGAAGTACTTCGGATGTCTTCCGATGGTGTTTGGATGTGTTTGTAAGTGGTTGGGAAGTACTTTGGATGTCTTCCGATGGTGTTTGGATGTGTTTGTAAGTGGTTTGGAAGTACTTCGGATGTCTTCCGATGGTGTTCGGATGTGTTTGTAAGTGGTTTGGAAGTACTTCGGATGTCTTCCGATGGTGTTCGGATGTGTTTGTAAGTGGTTGGGAAGTACTTTGGATGTCTTCCGATGGTGTTTGGATGTGTTTGTAAGTGGTTGGGAAGTACTTCGGATGTCTTCCGATGGTGTTTGGATGTGTTTGTAAGTGGTTGGGAAGTACTTCGGATGTCTTCCGATGGTGTTTGGATGTGTTTGTAAGTGGTTGGGAAGTACTTCGGATGTCTTCCGATGGTGTTTGGATGTGTTTGTAAGTGGTTGGGAAGTACTTCGGATGTCTTCCGATGGTGTTTGGATGTGTTTGTAAGTGGTTGGGAAGTACTTCGGATGTCTTCCGATGGTGTTGGGATGTGTTTGTAAGTGGTTGGGAAGTACTTCGGATGTCTTCCGATGGTGTTTGGATGTGTTTGTAAGTGGTTGGGAAGTACTTCGGATGTCATCCGATGGTATTTGGATGTGTTTGTAAGTGGTTGGGAAGTACTTCGGATGTCTTTCGATGGTGTTTGGATGTGTTTGTAAGTGGTTGGGAAGTACTTCGGATGTCTTCCGATGGTGTTGGGATGTGTTTGTAAGTGGTTGGGAAGTACTTCGGATGTCTTCCGATGGTGTTGGGATGTGTTTGTAAGTGGTTGGGAAGTACTTTGGATGTCTTCCGATGGTGTTTGGATGTGTTTGTAAGTGGTTGGGAAGTACTTCGGATGTCTTCCGATGGTATTTGGATGTGTTTGTAAGTGGTTGGGAAGTACTTCGGATGTCTTTCGATGGTGTTTGGATGTGTTTGTAAGTGGTTGGGAAGTACTTTGGATGTCTTCCGATGGTGTTTGGATGTGTTTGTAAGTGGTTGGGAAGTACTTTGGATGTCTTCCGATGGTGTTTGGATGTGTTTGTAAGTGGTTTGGAAGTACTTCGGATGTCTTCCGATGGTGTTCGGATGTGTTTGTAAGTGGTTGGGAAGTACTTTGGATGTCTTCCGATGGTGTTTGGATGTGTTTGTAAGTGGTTGGGAAGTACTTCGGATGTCTTCCGATGGTATTTGGATGTGTTTGTAAGTGGTTGGGAAGTACTTCGGATGTCTTTCGATGGTGTTTGGATGTGTTTGTAAGTGGTTGGGAAGTACTTCGGAGGTCATCCGATGGTGTTCGGATGTGTTTGTAAGTGGTTGGGAAGTACTTCGGAGGTCTTCCGATGGTGTTTGGATGTGTTTGTAAGTGGCTGGGAAGTACTTCGGATGTCTTCCGATGGTGTTTGGATGTGTTTGTAAGTGGTTGGGAAGTACTTCGGATGTCTTCCGATGGTGTTTGGATGTGTTTGTAAGTGGTTGGGAAGTACTTCGGAGGTCATCCGATGGTGTTGGGATGTGTTTGTAAGTGGTTGGGAAGTACTTTGGATGTCTTCCGATGGTGTTTGGATGTGTTTGTAAGTGGTTGGGAAGTACTTTGGATGTCTTCCGATGGTGTTTGGATGTGTTTGTAAGTGGTTTGGAAGTACTTCGGATGTCTTCCGATGGTGTTCGGATGTGTTTGTAAGTGGTTGGGAAGTACTTCGGATGTCTTTCGATGGTGTTTGGATGTGTTTGTAAGTGGTTGGGAAGTACTTCGGATGTCTTTCGATGGTGTTTGGATGTGTTTGTAAGTGGTTGGGAAGTACTTTGGATGTCTTCCGATGGTGTTTGGATGTGTTTGTAAGTGGTTGGGAAGTACTTTGGATGTCTTCCGATGGTGTTTGGATGTGTTTGTAAGTGGTTTGGAAGTACTTCGGATGTCTTCCGATGGTGTTCGGATGTGTTTGTAAGTGGTTGGGAAGTACTTTGGATGTCTTCCGATGGTGTTTGGATGTGTTTGTAAGTGGTTGGGAAGTACTTCGGATGTCTTCCGATGGTATTTGGATGTGTTTGTAAGTGGTTGGGAAGTACTTCGGATGTCTTTCGATGGTGTTTGGATGTGTTTGTAAGTGGTTGGGAAGTACTTCGGAGGTCATCCGATGGTGTTCGGATGTGTTTGTAAGTGGTTGGGAAGTACTTCGGAGGTCTTCCGATGGTGTTTGGATGTGTTTGTAAGTGGCTGGGAAGTACTTCGGATGTCTTCCGATGGTGTTTGGATGTGTTTGTAAGTGGTTGGGAAGTACTTCGGATGTCTTCCGATGGTGTTTGGATGTGTTTGTAAGTGGTTGGGAAGTACTTCGGAGGTCATCCGATGGTGTTGGGATGTGTTTGTAAGTGGTTGGGAAGTACTTTGGATGTCTTCCGATGGTGTTTGGATGTGTTTGTAAGTGGTTGGGAAGTACTTCGGATGTCTTCCGATGGTGTTTGGATGTGTTTGTAAGTGGTTTGGAAGTACTTCGGATGTCTTCCGATGGTGTTCGGATGTGTTTGTAAGTGGTTGGGAAGTACTTCGGATGTCTTTCGATGGTGTTTGGATGTGTTTGTAAGTGGTTGGGAAGTACTTCGGATGTCTTCCGATGGTGTTGGGATGTGTTTGTAAGTGGTTGGGAAGTACTTCGGATGTCTTCCGATGGTGTTGGGATGTGTTTGTAAGTGGTTGGGAAGTACTTCGGATGTCTTCCGATGGTGTTTGGATGTGTTTGTAAGTGGTTGGGAAGTACTTCGGATGTCTTCCGATGGTATTTGGATGTGTTTGTAAGTGGTTGGGAAGTACTTCGGATGTCTTTCGATGGTGTTTGGATGTGTTTGTAAGTGGTTGGGAAGTACTTCGGATGTCTTCCGATGGTGTTGGGATGTGTTTGTAAGTGGTTGGGAAGTACTTCGGATGTCATCCGATGGTATTTGGATGTGTTTGTAAGTGGTTGGGAAGTACTTCGGATGTCTTTCGATGGTGTTGGGATGTGTTTGTAAGTGGTTGGGAAGTACTTCGGATGTCTTCCGATGGTGTTTGGATGTGTTTGTAAGTGGTTGGGAAGTACTTTGGATGTCTTCCGATGGTGTTTGGATGTGTTTGTAAGTGGTTGGGAAGTACTTCGGATGTCTTTCGATGGTGTTTGGATGTGTTTGTAAGTGGTTGGGAAGTACTTTGGATGTCTTCCGATGGTGTTTGGATGTGTTTGTAAGTGGTTGGGAAGTACTTCGGATGTCTTCCGATGGTGTTTGGATGTGTTTGTAAGTGGTTGGGAAGTACTTTGGATGTCTTCCGATGGTGTTTGGATGTGTTTGTAAGTGGTTGGGAAGTACTTCGGATGTCTTCCGATGGTATTTGGATGTGTTTGTAAGTGGTTGGGAAGTACTTCGGATGTCTTCCGATGGTGTTTGGATGTGTTTGTAAGTGGTTTGGAAGTACTTCGGATGTCTTCCGATGGTGTTCGGATGTGTTTGTAAGTGGTTGGGAAGTACTTTGGATGTCTTCCGATGGTGTTTGGATGTGTTTGTAAGTGGTTGGGAAGTACTTCGGATGTCTTCCGATGGTATTTGGATGTGTTTGTAAGTGGTTGGGAAGTACTTCGGATGTCTTCCGATGGTGTTGGGATGTGTTTGTAAGTGGTTGGGAAGTACTTTGGATGTCTTCCGATGGTGTTTGGATGTGTTTGTAAGTGGTTGGGAAGTACTTCGGATGTCTTTCGATGGTGTTTGGATGTGTTTGTAAGTGGTTGGGAAGTACTTTGGATGTCTTCCGATGGTGTTTGGATGTGTTTGTAAGTGGTTGGGAAGTACTTTGGATGTCTTCCGATGGTGTTTGGATGTGTTTGTAAGTGGTTGGGAAGTACTTTGGATGTCTTCCGATGGTGTTTGGATGTGTTTGTAAGTGGTTGGGAAGTACTTTGGATGTCTTCCGATGGTGTTTGGATGTGTTTGTAAGTGGTTGGGAAGTACTTCGGATGTCTTCCGATGGTGTTTGGATGTGTTTGTAAGTGGTTTGGAAGTACTTCGGATGTCTTCCGATGGTGTTCGGATGTGTTTGTAAGTGGTTGGGAAGTACTTTGGATGTCTTCCGATGGTGTTTGGATGTGTTTGTAAGTGGTTGGGAAGTACTTCGGATGTCTTCCGATGGTATTTGGATGTGTTTGTAAGTGGTTGGGAAGTACTTCGGATGTCTTTCGATGGTGTTTGGATGTGTTTGTAAGTGGTTGGGAAGTACTTCGGAGGTCATCCGATGGTGTTCGGATGTGTTTGTAAGTGGTTGGGAAGTACTTCGGAGGTCTTCCGATGGTGTTTGGATGTGTTTGTAAGTGGCTGGGAAGTACTTCGGATGTCTTCCGATGGTGTTTGGATGTGTTTGTAAGTGGTTGGGAAGTACTTCGGATGTCTTCCGATGGTGTTTGGATGTGTTTGTAAGTGGTTGGGAAGTACTTCGGAGGTCATCCGATGGTGTTGGGATGTGTTTGTAAGTGGTTGGGAAGTACTTCGGAGGTCTTCCGATGGTGTTTGGATGTGTTTGTAAGTGGTTGGGAAGTACTTTGGATGTCTTCCGATGGTGTTTGGATGTGTTTGTAAGTGGTTTGGAAGTACTTCGGATGTCTTCCGATGGTGTTCGGATGTGTTTGTAAGTGGTTGGGAAGTACTTCGGATGTCTTTCGATGGTGTTTGGATGTGTTTGTAAGTGGTTGGGAAGTACTTCGGATGTCTTTCGATGGTGTTTGGATGTGTTTGTAAGTGGTTGGGAAGTACTTTGGATGTCTTCCGATGGTGTTTGGATGTGTTTGTAAGTGGTTGGGAAGTACTTTGGATGTCTTCCGATGGTGTTTGGATGTGTTTGTAAGTGGTTTGGAAGTACTTCGGATGTCTTCCGATGGTGTTCGGATGTGTTTGTAAGTGGTTGGGAAGTACTTTGGATGTCTTCCGATGGTGTTTGGATGTGTTTGTAAGTGGTTGGGAAGTACTTCGGATGTCTTCCGATGGTATTTGGATGTGTTTGTAAGTGGTTGGGAAGTACTTCGGATGTCTTTCGATGGTGTTTGGATGTGTTTGTAAGTGGTTGGGAAGTACTTCGGAGGTCATCCGATGGTGTTCGGATGTGTTTGTAAGTGGTTGGGAAGTACTTCGGATGTCTTCCGATGGTGTTTGGATGTGTTTGTAAGTGGCTGGGAAGTACTTCGGATGTCTTCCGATGGTGTTTGGATGTGTTTGTAAGTGGTTGGGAAGTACTTCGGATGTCTTCCGATGGTGTTTGGATGTGTTTGTAAGTGGTTGGGAAGTACTTCGGAGGTCATCCGATGGTGTTGGGATGTGTTTGTAAGTGGTTGGGAAGTACTTTGGATGTCTTCCGATGGTGTTTGGATGTGTTTGTAAGTGGTTGGGAAGTACTTTGGATGTCTTCCGATGGTGTTTGGATGTGTTTGTAAGTGGTTTGGAAGTACTTCGGATGTCTTCCGATGGTGTTTGGATGTGTTTGTAAGTGGTTGGGAAGTACTTCGGATGTCTTTCGATGGTGTTTGGATGTGTTTGTAAGTGGTTGGGAAGTACTTCGGATGTCTTCCGATGGTGTTGGGATGTGTTTGTAAGTGGTTGGGAAGTACTTCGGATGTCTTCCGATGGTGTTGGGATGTGTTTGTAAGTGGTTGGGAAGTACTTCGGATGTCTTCCGATGGTGTTTGGATGTGTTTGTAAGTGGTTGGGAAGTACTTCGGATGTCATCCGATGGTATTTGGATGTGTTTGTAAGTGGTTGGGAAGTACTTCGGATGTCTTTCGATGGTGTTTGGATGTGTTTGTAAGTGGTTGGGAAGTACTTCGGATGTCTTCCGATGGTGTTGGGATGTGTTTGTAAGTGGTTGGGAAGTACTTCGGATGTCATCCGATGGTATTTGGATGTGTTTGTAAGTGGTTGGGAAGTACTTCGGATGTCTTTCGATGGTGTTTGGATGTGTTTGTAAGTGGTTGGGAAGTACTTCGGATGTCTTCCGATGGTGTTGGGATGTGTTTGTAAGTGGTTGGGAAGTACTTCGGATGTCTTCCGATGGTGTTTGGATGTGTTTGTAAGTGGTTGGGAAGTACTTCGGATGTCTTCCGATGGTGTTGGGATGTGTTTGTAAGTGGTTGGGAAGTACTTCGGATGTCTTCCGATGGTGTTGGGATGTGTTTGTAAGTGGTTGGGAAGTACTTTGGATGTCTTCCGATGGTGTTTGGATGTGTTTGTAAGTGGTTGGGAAGTACTTTGGATGTCTTCCGATGGTGTTTGGATGTGTTTGTAAGTGGTTTGGAAGTACTTCGGAGGTCTTCCGATGGTGTTTGGATGTGTTTGTAAGTGGCTGGGAAGTACTTCGGATGTCTTCCGATGGTGTTTGGATGTGTTTGTAAGTGGTTGGGAAGTACTTCGGAGGTCATCCGATGGTGTTGGGATGTGTTTGTAAGTGGTTGGGAAGTACTTTGGATGTCTTCCGATGGTGTTTGGATGTGTTTGTAAGTGGTTGGGAAGTACTTTGGATGTCTTCCGATGGTGTTTGGATGTGTTTGTAAGTGGTTGGGAAGTACTTTGGATGTCTTCCGATGGTGTTTGGATGTGTTTGTAAGTGGTTTGGAAGTACTTCGGATGTCTTCCGATGGTGTTCGGATGTGTTTGTAAGTGGTTGGGAAGTACTTTGGATGTCTTCCGATGGTGTTTGGATGTGTTTGTAAGTGGTTGGGAAGTACTTCGGATGTCTTCCGATGGTGTTTGGATGTGTTTGTAAGTGGTTGGGAAGTACTTCGGATGTCTTCCGATGGTGTTTGGATGTGTTTGTAAGTGGTTGGGAAGTACTTCGGATGTCTTCCGATGGTGTTTGGATGTGTTTGTAAGTGGTTGGGAAGTACTTCGGATGTCTTCCGATGGTGTTTGGATGTGTTTGTAAGTGGTTTGGAAGTACTTCGGATGTCTTCCGATGGTGTTGGGATGTGTTTGTAAGTGGTTGGGAAGTACTTCGGATGTCTTCCGATGGTGTTTGGATGTGTTTGTAAGTGGTTGGGAAGTACTTCGGATGTCATCCGATGGTATTTGGATGTGTTTGTAAGTGGTTGGGAAGTACTTCGGATGTCTTTCGATGGTGTTTGGATGTGTTTGTAAGTGGTTGGGAAGTACTTCGGATGTCTTCCGATGGTGTTGGGATGTGTTTGTAAGTGGTTGGGAAGTACTTCGGATGTCTTCCGATGGTGTTGGGATGTGTTTGTAAGTGGTTGGGAAGTACTTTGGATGTCTTCCGATGGTGTTTGGATGTGTTTGTAAGTGGTTGGGAAGTACTTCGGATGTCTTCCGATGGTATTTGGATGTGTTTGTAAGTGGTTGGGAAGTACTTCGGATGTCTTTCGATGGTGTTTGGATGTGTTTGTAAGTGGTTGGGAAGTACTTTGGATGTCTTCCGATGGTGTTTGGATGTGTTTGTAAGTGGTTGGGAAGTACTTTGGATGTCTTCCGATGGTGTTTGGATGTGTTTGTAAGTGGTTTGGAAGTACTTCGGATGTCTTCCGATGGTGTTCGGATGTGTTTGTAAGTGGTTGGGAAGTACTTTGGATGTCTTCCGATGGTGTTTGGATGTGTTTGTAAGTGGTTGGGAAGTACTTCGGATGTCTTCCGATGGTATTTGGATGTGTTTGTAAGTGGTTGGGAAGTACTTCGGATGTCTTTCGATGGTGTTTGGATGTGTTTGTAAGTGGTTGGGAAGTACTTCGGAGGTCATCCGATGGTGTTCGGATGTGTTTGTAAGTGGTTGGGAAGTACTTCGGAGGTCTTCCGATGGTGTTTGGATGTGTTTGTAAGTGGCTGGGAAGTACTTCGGATGTCTTCCGATGGTGTTTGGATGTGTTTGTAAGTGGTTGGGAAGTACTTCGGATGTCTTCCGATGGTGTTTGGATGTGTTTGTAAGTGGTTGGGAAGTACTTCGGAGGTCATCCGATGGTGTTGGGATGTGTTTGTAAGTGGTTGGGAAGTACTTTGGATGTCTTCCGATGGTGTTTGGATGTGTTTGTAAGTGGTTGGGAAGTACTTTGGATGTCTTCCGATGGTGTTTGGATGTGTTTGTAAGTGGTTTGGAAGTACTTCGGATGTCTTCCGATGGTGTTCGGATGTGTTTGTAAGTGGTTGGGAAGTACTTCGGATGTCTTTCGATGGTGTTTGGATGTGTTTGTAAGTGGTTGGGAAGTACTTCGGATGTCTTTCGATGGTGTTTGGATGTGTTTGTAAGTGGTTGGGAAGTACTTTGGATGTCTTCCGATGGTGTTTGGATGTGTTTGTAAGTGGTTGGGAAGTACTTTGGATGTCTTCCGATGGTGTTTGGATGTGTTTGTAAGTGGTTTGGAAGTACTTCGGATGTCTTCCGATGGTGTTCGGATGTGTTTGTAAGTGGTTGGGAAGTACTTTGGATGTCTTCCGATGGTGTTTGGATGTGTTTGTAAGTGGTTGGGAAGTACTTCGGATGTCTTCCGATGGTATTTGGATGTGTTTGTAAGTGGTTGGGAAGTACTTCGGATGTCTTTCGATGGTGTTTGGATGTGTTTGTAAGTGGTTGGGAAGTACTTCGGAGGTCATCCGATGGTGTTCGGATGTGTTTGTAAGTGGTTGGGAAGTACTTCGGATGTCTTCCGATGGTGTTTGGATGTGTTTGTAAGTGGCTGGGAAGTACTTCGGATGTCTTCCGATGGTGTTTGGATGTGTTTGTAAGTGGTTGGGAAGTACTTCGGATGTCTTCCGATGGTGTTTGGATGTGTTTGTAAGTGGTTGGGAAGTACTTCGGAGGTCATCCGATGGTGTTGGGATGTGTTTGTAAGTGGTTGGGAAGTACTTTGGATGTCTTCCGATGGTGTTTGGATGTGTTTGTAAGTGGTTGGGAAGTACTTTGGATGTCTTCCGATGGTGTTTGGATGTGTTTGTAAGTGGTTTGGAAGTACTTCGGATGTCTTCCGATGGTGTTTGGATGTGTTTGTAAGTGGTTGGGAAGTACTTCGGATGTCTTTCGATGGTGTTTGGATGTGTTTGTAAGTGGTTGGGAAGTACTTCGGATGTCTTCCGATGGTGTTGGGATGTGTTTGTAAGTGGTTGGGAAGTACTTCGGATGTCTTCCGATGGTGTTGGGATGTGTTTGTAAGTGGTTGGGAAGTACTTCGGATGTCTTCCGATGGTGTTTGGATGTGTTTGTAAGTGGTTGGGAAGTACTTCGGATGTCATCCGATGGTATTTGGATGTGTTTGTAAGTGGTTGGGAAGTACTTCGGATGTCTTTCGATGGTGTTTGGATGTGTTTGTAAGTGGTTGGGAAGTACTTCGGATGTCTTCCGATGGTGTTGGGATGTGTTTGTAAGTGGTTGGGAAGTACTTCGGATGTCATCCGATGGTATTTGGATGTGTTTGTAAGTGGTTGGGAAGTACTTCGGATGTCTTTCGATGGTGTTTGGATGTGTTTGTAAGTGGTTGGGAAGTACTTCGGATGTCTTCCGATGGTGTTGGGATGTGTTTGTAAGTGGTTGGGAAGTACTTCGGATGTCTTCCGATGGTGTTTGGATGTGTTTGTAAGTGGTTGGGAAGTACTTCGGATGTCTTCCGATGGTGTTGGGATGTGTTTGTAAGTGGTTGGGAAGTACTTCGGATGTCTTCCGATGGTGTTGGGATGTGTTTGTAAGTGGTTGGGAAGTACTTTGGATGTCTTCCGATGGTGTTTGGATGTGTTTGTAAGTGGTTGGGAAGTACTTTGGATGTCTTCCGATGGTGTTTGGATGTGTTTGTAAGTGGTTGGGAAGTACTTCGGAGGTCTTCCGATGGTGTTTGGATGTGTTTGTAAGTGGCTGGGAAGTACTTCGGATGTCTTCCGATGGTGTTTGGATGTGTTTGTAAGTGGTTGGGAAGTACTTCGGAGGTCATCCGATGGTGTTGGGATGTGTTTGTAAGTGGTTGGGAAGTACTTTGGATGTCTTCCGATGGTGTTTGGATGTGTTTGTAAGTGGTTGGGAAGTACTTTGGATGTCTTCCGATGGTGTTTGGATGTGTTTGTAAGTGGTTGGGAAGTACTTTGGATGTCTTCCGATGGTGTTTGGATGTGTTTGTAAGTGGTTTGGAAGTACTTCGGATGTCTTCCGATGGTGTTCGGATGTGTTTGTAAGTGGTTTGGAAGTACTTCGGATGTCTTCCGATGGTGTTCGGATGTGTTTGTAAGTGGTTGGGAAGTACTTTGGATGTCTTCCGATGGTGTTTGGATGTGTTTGTAAGTGGTTGGGAAGTACTTCGGATGTCTTCCGATGGTGTTTGGATGTGTTTGTAAGTGGTTGGGAAGTACTTCGGATGTCTTCCGATGGTGTTTGGATGTGTTTGTAAGTGGTTGGGAAGTACTTCGGATGTCTTCCGATGGTGTTTGGATGTGTTTGTAAGTGGTTGGGAAGTACTTCGGATGTCTTCCGATGGTGTTTGGATGTGTTTGTAAGTGGTTGGGAAGTACTTCGGATGTCTTCCGATGGTGTTGGGATGTGTTTGTAAGTGGTTGGGAAGTACTTCGGATGTCTTCCGATGGTGTTTGGATGTGTTTGTAAGTGGTTGGGAAGTACTTCGGATGTCATCCGATGGTATTTGGATGTGTTTGTAAGTGGTTGGGAAGTACTTCGGATGTCTTTCGATGGTGTTTGGATGTGTTTGTAAGTGGTTGGGAAGTACTTCGGATGTCTTCCGATGGTGTTGGGATGTGTTTGTAAGTGGTTGGGAAGTACTTCGGATGTCTTCCGATGGTGTTGGGATGTGTTTGTAAGTGGTTGGGAAGTACTTTGGATGTCTTCCGATGGTGTTTGGATGTGTTTGTAAGTGGTTGGGAAGTACTTCGGATGTCTTCCGATGGTATTTGGATGTGTTTGTAAGTGGTTGGGAAGTACTTCGGATGTCTTTCGATGGTGTTTGGATGTGTTTGTAAGTGGTTGGGAAGTACTTTGGATGTCTTCCGATGGTGTTTGGATGTGTTTGTAAGTGGTTGGGAAGTACTTTGGATGTCTTCCGATGGTGTTTGGATGTGTTTGTAAGTGGTTTGGAAGTACTTCGGATGTCTTCCGATGGTGTTCGGATGTGTTTGTAAGTGGTTGGGAAGTACTTTGGATGTCTTCCGATGGTGTTTGGATGTGTTTGTAAGTGGTTGGGAAGTACTTCGGATGTCTTCCGATGGTATTTGGATGTGTTTGTAAGTGGTTGGGAAGTACTTCGGATGTCTTTCGATGGTGTTTGGATGTGTTTGTAAGTGGTTGGGAAGTACTTCGGAGGTCATCCGATGGTGTTCGGATGTGTTTGTAAGTGGTTGGGAAGTACTTCGGAGGTCTTCCGATGGTGTTTGGATGTGTTTGTAAGTGGTTGGGAAGTACTTCGGATGTCTTCCGATGGTGTTTGGATGTGTTTGTAAGTGGTTGGGAAGTACTTCGGATGTCTTCCGATGGTGTTTGGATGTGTTTGTAAGTGGTTGGGAAGTACTTCGGAGGTCATCCGATGGTGTTGGGATGTGTTTGTAAGTGGTTGGGAAGTACTTTGGATGTCTTCCGATGGTGTTTGGATGTGTTTGTAAGTGGTTGGGAAGTACTTTGGATGTCTTCCGATGGTGTTTGGATGTGTTTGTAAGTGGTTTGGAAGTACTTCGGATGTCTTCCGATGGTGTTCGGATGTGTTTGTAAGTGGTTGGGAAGTACTTCGGATGTCTTTCGATGGTGTTTGGATGTGTTTGTAAGTGGTTGGGAAGTACTTCGGATGTCTTTCGATGGTGTTTGGATGTGTTTGTAAGTGGTTGGGAAGTACTTTGGATGTCTTCCGATGGTGTTTGGATGTGTTTGTAAGTGGTTGGGAAGTACTTTGGATGTCTTCCGATGGTGTTTGGATGTGTTTGTAAGTGGTTGGGAAGTACTTCGGATGTCTTCCGATGGTGTTCGGATGTGTTTGTAAGTGGTTGGGAAGTACTTTGGATGTCTTCCGATGGTGTTTGGATGTGTTTGTAAGTGGTTGGGAAGTACTTCGGATGTCTTCCGATGGTATTTGGATGTGTTTGTAAGTGGTTGGGAAGTACTTCGGATGTCTTTCGATGGTGTTTGGATGTGTTTGTAAGTGGTTGGGAAGTACTTCGGAGGTCATCCGATGGTGTTCGGATGTGTTTGTAAGTGGTTGGGAAGTACTTCGGAGGTCTTCCGATGGTGTTTGGATGTGTTTGTAAGTGGCTGGGAAGTACTTCGGATGTCTTCCGATGGTGTTTGGATGTGTTTGTAAGTGGTTGGGAAGTACTTCGGATGTCTTCCGATGGTGTTTGGATGTGTTTGTAAGTGGTTGGGAAGTACTTCGGAGGTCATCCGATGGTGTTGAGATGTGTTTGTAAGTGGTTGGGAAGTACTTTGGATGTCTTCCGATGGTGTTTGGATGTGTTTGTAAGTGGTTGGGAAGTACTTTGGATGTCTTCCGATGGTGTTTGGATGTGTTTGTAAGTGGTTTGGAAGTACTTCGGATGTCTTCCGATGGTGTTCGGATGTGTTTGTAAGTGGTTGGGAAGTACTTCGGATGTCTTTCGATGGTGTTTGGATGTGTTTGTAAGTGGTTGGGAAGTACTTCGGATGTCTTCCGATGGTGTTGGGATGTGTTTGTAAGTGGTTGGGAAGTACTTCGGATGTCTTCCGATGGTGTTGGGATGTGTTTGTAAGTGGTTGGGAAGTACTTCGGATGTCTTCCGATGGTGTTTGGATGTGTTTGTAAGTGGTTGGGAAGTACTTCGGATGTCATCCGATGGTATTTGGATGTGTTTGTAAGTGGTTGGGAAGTACTTCGGATGTCTTTCGATGGTGTTTGGATGTGTTTGTAAGTGGTTGGGAAGTACTTCGGATGTCTTCCGATGGTGTTGGGATGTGTTTGTAAGTGGTTGGGAAGTACTTCGGATGTCATCCGATGGTATTTGGATGTGTTTGTAAGTGGTTGGGAAGTACTTCGGATGTCTTTCGATGGTGTTGGGATGTGTTTGTAAGTGGTTGGGAAGTACTTCGGATGTCTTCCGATGGTGTTGGGATGTGTTTGTAAGTGGTTGGGAAGTACTTTGGATGTCTTCCGATGGTGTTTGGATGTGTTTGTAAGTGGTTGGGAAGTACTTCGGATGTCTTTCGATGGTGTTTGGATGTGTTTGTAAGTGGTTGGGAAGTACTTTGGATGTCTTCCGATGGTGTTTGGATGTGTTTGTAAGTGGTTGGGAAGTACTTTGGATGTCTTCCGATGGTGTTTGGATGTGTTTGTAAGTGGTTGGGAAGTACTTTGGATGTCTTCCGATGGTGTTTGGATGTGTTTGTAAGTGGTTGGGAAGTACTTCGGATGTCTTCCGATGGTATTTGGATGTGTTTGTAAGTGGTTGGGAAGTACTTCGGATGTCTTCCGATGGTGTTTGGATGTGTTTGTAAGTGGTTTGGAAGTACTTCGGATGTCTTCCGATGGTGTTCGGATGTGTTTGTAAGTGGTTGGGAAGTACTTTGGATGTCTTCCGATGGTGTTTGGATGTGTTTGTAAGTGGTTGGGAAGTACTTCGGATGTCTTCCGATGGTATTTGGATGTGTTTGTAAGTGGTTGGGAAGTACTTCGGATGTCTTCCGATGGTGTTGGGATGTGTTTGTAAGTGGTTGGGAAGTACTTTGGATGTCTTCCGATGGTGTTTGGATGTGTTTGTAAGTGGTTGGGAAGTACTTCGGATGTCTTTCGATGGTGTTTGGATGTGTTTGTAAGTGGTTGGGAAGTACTTTGGATGTCTTCCGATGGTGTTTGGATGTGTTTGTAAGTGGTTGGGAAGTACTTTGGATGTCTTCCGATGGTGTTTGGATGTGTTTGTAAGTGGTTGGGAAGTACTTTGGATGTCTTCCGATGGTGTTTGGATGTGTTTGTAAGTGGTTGGGAAGTACTTTGGATGTCTTCCGATGGTGTTTGGATGTGTTTGTAAGTGGTTGGGAAGTACTTCGGATGTCTTCCGATGGTGTTTGGATGTGTTTGTAAGTGGTTTGGAAGTACTTCGGATGTCTTCCGATGGTGTTCGGATGTGTTTGTAAGTGGTTGGGAAGTACTTTGGATGTCTTCCGATGGTGTTTGGATGTGTTTGTAAGTGGTTGGGAAGTACTTCGGATGTCTTCCGATGGTATTTGGATGTGTTTGTAAGTGGTTGGGAAGTACTTCGGATGTCTTTCGATGGTGTTTGGATGTGTTTGTAAGTGGTTGGGAAGTACTTCGGAGGTCATCCGATGGTGTTTGGATGTGTTTGTAAGTGGTTGGGAAGTACTTCGGAGGTCTTCCGATGGTGTTTGGATGTGTTTGTAAGTGGCTGGGAAGTACTTCGGATGTCTTCCGATGGTGTTTGGATGTGTTTGTAAGTGGTTGGGAAGTACTTCGGATGTCTTCCGATGGTGTTTGGATGTGTTTGTAAGTGGTTGGGAAGTACTTCGGAGGTCATCCGATGGTGTTGGGATGTGTTTGTAAGTGGTTGGGAAGTACTTCGGATGTCTTCCGATGGTGTTTGGATGTGTTTGTAAGTGGTTGGGAAGTACTTTGGATGTCTTCCGATGGTGTTTGGATGTGTTTGTAAGTGGTTTGGAAGTACTTCGGATGTCTTCCGATGGTGTTCGGATGTGTTTGTAAGTGGTTGGGAAGTACTTCGGATGTCTTTCGATGGTGTTTGGATGTGTTTGTAAGTGGTTGGGAAGTACTTCGGATGTCTTTCGATGGTGTTTGGATGTGTTTGTAAGTGGTTGGGAAGTACTTTGGATGTCTTCCGATGGTGTTTGGATGTGTTTGTAAGTGGTTGGGAAGTACTTTGGATGTCTTCCGATGGTGTTTGGATGTGTTTGTAAGTGGTTTGGAAGTACTTCGGATGTCTTCCGATGGTGTTCGGATGTGTTTGTAAGTGGTTGGGAAGTACTTTGGATGTCTTCCGATGGTGTTTGGATGTGTTTGTAAGTGGTTGGGAAGTACTTCGGATGTCTTCCGATGGTATTTGGATGTGTTTGTAAGTGGTTGGGAAGTACTTCGGATGTCTTTCGATGGTGTTTGGATGTGTTTGTAAGTGGTTGGGAAGTACTTCGGAGGTCATCCGATGGTGTTCGGATGTGTTTGTAAGTGGTTGGGAAGTACTTCGGAGGTCTTCCGATGGTGTTTGGATGTGTTTGTAAGTGGTTGGGAAGTACTTCGGATGTCTTCCGATGGTGTTTGGATGTGTTTGTAAGTGGTTGGGAAGTACTTCGGATGTCTTCCGATGGTGTTTGGATGTGTTTGTAAGTGGTTGGGAAGTACTTCGGAGGTCATCCGATGGTGTTGGGATGTGTTTGTAAGTGGTTGGGAAGTACTTTGGATGTCTTCCGATGGTGTTTGGATGTGTTTGTAAGTGGTTGGGAAGTACTTTGGATGTCTTCCGATGGTGTTTGGATGTGTTTGTAAGTGGTTTGGAAGTACTTCGGATGTCTTCCGATGGTGTTCGGATGTGTTTGTAAGTGGTTGGGAAGTACTTCGGATGTCTTTCGATGGTGTTTGGATGTGTTTGTAAGTGGTTGGGAAGTACTTCGGATGTCTTCCGATGGTGTTGGGATGTGTTTGTAAGTGGTTGGGAAGTACTTCGGATGTCTTCCGATGGTGTTTGGATGTGTTTGTAAGTGGTTGGGAAGTACTTCGGATGTCTTCCGATGGTGTTTGGATGTGTTTGTAAGTGGTTGGGAAGTACTTCGGATGTCATCCGATGGTATTTGGATGTGTTTGTAAGTGGTTGGGAAGTACTTCGGATGTCTTTCGATGGTGTTTGGATGTGTTTGTAAGTGGTTGGGAAGTACTTTGGATGTCTTCCGATGGTGTTGGGATGTGTTTGTAAGTGGTTGGGAAGTACTTCGGATGTCATCCGATGGTATTTGGATGTGTTTGTAAGTGGTTGGGAAGTACTTCGGATGTCTTTCGATGGTGTTTGGATGTGTTTGTAAGTGGTTGGGAAGTACTTCGGATGTCTTCCGATGGTGTTGGGATGTGTTTGTAAGTGGTTGGGAAGTACTTTGGATGTCTTCCGATGGTGTTTGGATGTGTTTGTAAGTGGTTGGGAAGTACTTCGGATGTCTTCCGATGGTGTTGGGATGTGTTTGTAAGTGGTTGGGAAGTACTTCGGATGTCTTCCGATGGTGTTGGGATGTGTTTGTAAGTGGTTGGGAAGTACTTTGGATGTCTTCCGATGGTGTTTGGATGTGTTTGTAAGTGGTTGGGAAGTACTTTGGATGTCTTCCGATGGTGTTTGGATGTGTTTGTAAGTGGTTTGGAAGTACTTCGGAGGTCTTCCGATGGTGTTTGGATGTGTTTGTAAGTGGCTGGGAAGTACTTCGGATGTCTTCCGATGGTGTTTGGATGTGTTTGTAAGTGGTTGGGAAGTACTTCGGAGGTCATCCGATGGTGTTGGGATGTGTTTGTAAGTGGTTGGGAAGTACTTTGGATGTCTTCCGATGGTGTTTGGATGTGTTTGTAAGTGGTTGGGAAGTACTTTGGATGTCTTCCGATGGTGTTTGGATGTGTTTGTAAGTGGTTGGGAAGTACTTTGGATGTCTTCCGATGGTGTTTGGATGTGTTTGTAAGTGGTTTGGAAGTACTTCGGATGTCTTCCGATGGTGTTCGGATGTGTTTGTAAGTGGTTTGGAAGTACTTCGGATGTCTTCCGATGGTGTTCGGATGTGTTTGTAAGTGGTTGGGAAGTACTTTGGATGTCTTCCGATGGTGTTTGGATGTGTTTGTAAGTGGTTGGGAAGTACTTCGGATGTCTTCCGATGGTGTTTGGATGTGTTTGTAAGTGGTTGGGAAGTACTTCGGATGTCTTCCGATGGTGTTTGGATGTGTTTGTAAGTGGTTGGGAAGTACTTCGGATGTCTTCCGATGGTGTTTGGATGTGTTTGTAAGTGGTTGGGAAGTACTTTGGATGTCTTCCGATGGTGTTTGGATGTGTTTGTAAGTGGTTGGGAAGTACTTCGGATGTCTTCCGATGGTGTTGGGATGTGTTTGTAAGTGGTTGGGAAGTACTTCGGATGTCTTCCGATGGTGTTTGGATGTGTTTGTAAGTGGTTGGGAAGTACTTCGGATGTCATCCGATGGTATTTGGATGTGTTTGTAAGTGGTTGGGAAGTACTTCGGATGTCTTTCGATGGTGTTTGGATGTGTTTGTAAGTGGTTGGGAAGTACTTCGGATGTCTTCCGATGGTGTTGGGATGTGTTTGTAAGTGGTTGGGAAGTACTTCGGATGTCTTCCGATGGTGTTGGGATGTGTTTGTAAGTGGTTGGGAAGTACTTTGGATGTCTTCCGATGGTGTTTGGATGTGTTTGTAAGTGGTTGGGAAGTACTTCGGATGTCTTCCGATGGTATTTGGATGTGTTTGTAAGTGGTTGGGAAGTACTTCGGATGTCTTTCGATGGTGTTTGGATGTGTTTGTAAGTGGTTGGGAAGTACTTTGGATGTCTTCCGATGGTGTTTGGATGTGTTTGTAAGTGGTTGGGAAGTACTTTGGATGTCTTCCGATGGTGTTTGGATGTGTTTGTAAGTGGTTTGGAAGTACTTCGGATGTCTTCCGATGGTGTTCGGATGTGTTTGTAAGTGGTTGGGAAGTACTTTGGATGTCTTCCGATGGTGTTTGGATGTGTTTGTAAGTGGTTGGGAAGTACTTCGGATGTCTTCCGATGGTGTTTGGATGTGTTTGTAAGTGGTTGGGAAGTACTTCGGATGTCTTTCGATGGTGTTTGGATGTGTTTGTAAGTGGTTGGGAAGTACTTCGGAGGTCATCCGATGGTGTTCGGATGTGTTTGTAAGTGGTTGGGAAGTACTTCGGAGGTCTTCCGATGGTGTTTGGATGTGTTTGTAAGTGGCTGGGAAGTACTTCGGATGTCTTCCGATGGTGTTTGGATGTGTTTGTAAGTGGTTGGGAAGTACTTCGGATGTCTTCCGATGGTGTTTGGATGTGTTTGTAAGTGGTTGGGAAGTACTTCGGAGGTCATCCGATGGTGTTGGGATGTGTTTGTAAGTGGTTGGGAAGTACTTTGGATGTCTTCCGATGGTGTTTGGATGTGTTTGTAAGTGGTTGGGAAGTACTTTGGATGTCTTCCGATGGTGTTTGGATGTGTTTGTAAGTGCTTTGGAAGTACTTCGGATGTCTTCCGATGGTGTTCGGATGTGTTTGTAAGTGGTTGGGAAGTACTTCGGATGTCTTTCGATGGTGTTTGGATGTGTTTGTAAGTGGTTGGGAAGTACTTCGGATGTCTTTCGATGGTGTTTGGATGTGTTTGTAAGTGGTTGGGAAGTACTTTGGATGTCTTCCGATGGTGTTTGGATGTGTTTGTAAGTGGTTGGGAAGTACTTTGGATGTCTTCCGATGGTGTTTGGATGTGTTTGTAAGTGGTTTGGAAGTACTTCGGATGTCTTCCGATGGTGTTCGGATGTGTTTGTAAGTGGTTGGGAAGTACTTCGGATGTCTTCCGATGGTGTTTGGATGTGTTTGTAAGTGGTTGGGAAGTACTTCGGATGTCTTCCGATGGTATTTGGATGTGTTTGTAAGTGGTTGGGAAGTACTTCGGATGTCTTTCGATGGTGTTTGGATGTGTTTGTAAGTGGTTGGGAAGTACTTCGGAGGTCATCCGATGGTGTTCGGATGTGTTTGTAAGTGGTTGGGAAGTACTTCGGAGGTCTTCCGATGGTGTTTGGATGTGTTTGTAAGTGGCTGGGAAGTACTTCGGATGTCTTCCGATGGTGTTTGGATGTGTTTGTAAGTGGTTGGGAAGTACTTCGGATGTCTTCCGATGGTGTTTGGATGTGTTTGTAAGTGGTTGGGAAGTACTTCGGAGGTCATCCGATGGTGTTGGGATGTGTTTGTAAGTGGTTGGGAAGTACTTTGGATGTCTTCCGATGGTGTTTGGATGTGTTTGTAAGTGGTTGGGAAGTACTTTGGATGTCTTCCGATGGTGTTTGGATGTGTTTGTAAGTGGTTTGGAAGTACTTCGGATGTCTTCCGATGGTGTTCGGATGTGTTTGTAAGTGGTTGGGAAGTACTTCGGATGTCTTTCGATGGTGTTTGGATGTGTTTGTAAGTGGTTGGGAAGTACTTCGGATGTCTTCCGATGGTGTTGGGATGTGTTTGTAAGTGGTTGGGAAGTACTTCGGATGTCTTCCGATGGTGTTGGGATGTGTTTGTAAGTGGTTGGGAAGTACTTCGGATGTCTTCCGATGGTGTTTGGATGTGTTTGTAAGTGGTTGGGAAGTACTTCGGATGTCATCCGATGGTATTTGGATGTGTTTGTAAGTGGTTGGGAAGTACTTCGGATGTCTTTCGATGGTGTTTGGATGTGTTTGTAAGTGGTTGGGAAGTACTTCGGATGTCTTCCGATGGTGTTGGGATGTGTTTGTAAGTGGTTGGGAAGTACTTCGGATGTCATCCGATGGTATTTGGATGTGTTTGTAAGTGGTTGGGAAGTACTTCGGATGTCTTTCGATGGTGTTTGGATGTGTTTGTAAGTGGTTGGGAAGTACTTCGGATGTCTTCCGATGGTGTTGGGATGTGTTTGTAAGTGGTTGGGAAGTACTTCGGATGTCTTCCGATGGTGTTTGGATGTGTTTGTAAGTGGTTGGGAAGTACTTCGGATGTCTTCCGATGGTGTTGGGATGTGTTTGTAAGTGGTTGGGAAGTACTTCGGATGTCTTCCGATGGTGTTGGGATGTGTTTGTAAGTGGTTGGGAAGTACTTTGGATGTCTTCCGATGGTGTTTGGATGTGTTTGTAAGTGGTTGGGAAGTACTTTGGATGTCTTCCGATGGTGTTTGGATGTGTTTGTAAGTGGTTTGGAAGTACTTCGGAGGTCTTCCGATGGTGTTTGGATGTGTTTGTAAGTGGCTGGGAAGTACTTCGGATGTCTTCCGATGGTGTTTGGATGTGTTTGTAAGTGGTTGGGAAGTACTTCGGATGTCTTCCGATGGTGTTTGGATGTGTTTGTAAGTGGTTGGGAAGTACTTCGGAGGTCATCCGATGGTGTTCGGATGTGTTTGTAAGTGGTTGGGAAGTACTTCGGAGGTCTTCCGATGGTGTTTGGATGTGTTTGTAAGTGGCTGGGAAGTACTTCGGATGTCTTCCGATGGTGTTTGGATGTGTTTGTAAGTGGTTGGGAAGTACTTCGGATGTCTTCCGATGGTGTTTGGATGTGTTTGTAAGTGGTTGGGAAGTACTTCGGAGGTCATCCGATGGTGTTGGGATGTGTTTGTAAGTGGTTGGGAAGTACTTCGGATGTCTTCCGATGGTGTTTGGATGTGTTTGTAAGTGGTTGGGAAGTACTTCGGATGTCTTCCGATGGTGTTTGGATGTGTTTGTAAGTGGTTGGGAAGTACTTCGGATGTCTTCCGATGGTGTTGGGATGTGTTTGTAAGTGGTTGGGAAGTACTTCGGATGTCTTCCGATGGTGTTTGGATGTGTTTGTAAGTGGTTGGGAAGTACTTCGGATGTCTTCCGATGGTGTTGGGATGTGTTTGTAAGTGGTTGGGAAGTACTTCGGATGTCTTCCGATGGTGTTTGGATGTGTTTGTAAGTGGTTGGGAAGTACTTCGGATGTCATCCGATGGTGTTTGGATGTGTTTGTAAGTGGTTGGGAAGTACTTCGGATGTCTTCCGATGGTGTTTGGATGTGTTTGTAAGTGGTTGGGAAGTACTTTGGATGTCTTCCGATGGTGTTTGGATGTGTTTGTAAGTGGTTGGGAAGTACTTTAAATGTCTTCCGATGGTGTTTGGATGTGTTTGTAAGTGGTTGGGAAGTACTTTGGATGTCTTCCGATGGTGTTTGGATGTGTTTGTAAGTGGTTTGGAAGTACTTCGGATGTCTTCCGATGGTGTTCGGATGTGTTTGTAAGTGGTTGGGAAGTACTTTGGATGTCTTCCGATGGTGTTTGGATGTGTTTGTAAGTGGTTGGGAAGTACTTCGGATGTCTTCCGATGGTGTTTGGATGTGTTTGTAAGTGGTTGGGAAGTACTTCGGATGTCTTCCGATGGTGTTTGGATGTGTTTGTAAGTGGTTGGGAAGTACTTCGGATGTCTTCCGATGGTGTTTGGATGTGTTTGTAAGTGGTTGGGAAGTACTTCGGATGTCTTCCGATGGTGTTGGGATGTGTTTGTAAGTGGTTGGGAAGTACTTTGGATGTCTTCCGATGGTGTTTGGATGTGTTTGTAAGTGGTTGGGAAGTACTTCGGATGTCTTCCGATGGTGTTTGGATGTGTTTGTAAGTGGTTGGGAAGTACTTTGGATGTCTTCCGATGGTGTTTGGATGTGTTTGTAAGTGGTTGGGAAGTACTTTGGATGTCTTCCGATGGTGTTTGGATGTGTTTGTAAGTGGTTGGGAAGTACTTTGGATGTCTTCCGATGGTGTTTGGATGTGTTTGTAAGTGGTTTGGAAGTACTTCGGATGTCTTCCGATGGTGTTCGGATGTGTTTGTAAGTGGTTGGGAAGTACTTTGGATGTCTTCCGATGGTGTTTGGATGTGTTTGTAAGTGGTTGGGAAGTACTTCGGATGTCTTCCGATGGTATTTGGATGTGTTTGTAAGTGGTTGGGAAGTACTTCGGATGTCTTCCGATGGTGTTTGGATGTGTTTGTAAGTGGTTGGGAAGTACTTCGGATGTCTTCCGATGGTGTTGGGATGTGTTTGTAAGTGGTTGGGAAGTACTTCGGATGTCTTCCGATGGTGTTTGGATGTGTTTGTAAGTGGTTGGGAAGTACTTCGGATGTCATCCGATGGTATTTGGATGTGTTTGTAAGTGGTTGGGAAGTACTTCGGATGTCTTTCGATGGTGTTTGGATGTGTTTGTAAGTGGTTGGGAAGTACTTCGGATGTCTTCCGATGGTGTTGGGATGTGTTTGTAAGTGGTTGGGAAGTACTTCGGATGTCTTCCGATGGTGTTTGGATGTGTTTGTAAGTGGTTGGGAAGTACTTCGGATGTCTTCCGATGGTGTTTGGATGTGTTTGTAAGTGGTTGGGAAGTACTTCGGATGTCTTCCGATGGTATTTGGATGTGTTTGTAAGTGGTTGGGAAGTACTTCGGATGTCTTTCGATGGTGTTTGGATGTGTTTGTAAGTGGTTGGGAAGTACTTCGGATGTCTTCCGATGGTGTTCGGATGTGTTTGTAAGTGGTTGGGAAGTACTTCGGATGTCTTCCGATGGTGTTTGGATGTGTTTGTAAGTGGTTGGGAAGTACTTCGGATGTCTTCCGATGGTGTTCGGATGTGTTTGTAAGTGGTTGGGAAGTACTTCGGATGTCTTCCGATGGTGTTTGAATGTGTTTGTAAGTGGTTGGGAAGTACTTCGGATGTCTTCCGATGGTGTTCGGATGTGTTTGTAAGTGGTTGGGAAGTACTTCGGATGTCATCCGATGGTGTTTGGATGTGTTTGTAAGTGGTTGGGAAGTACTTCGGAGGTCATCCGATGGTGTTGGGATGTGTTTGTAAGTGGTTGGGAAGTACTTCGGATGTCTTCCGATGGTGTTTGGATGTGTTTGTAAGTGGTTGGGAAGTACTTCGGATGTCTTCCGATGGTGTTGGGATGTGTTTGTAAGTGGTTGGGAAGTACTTCGGATGTCTTCCGATGGTGTTTGGATGTGTTTGTAAGTGGTTGGGAAGTACTTCGGATGTCTTCCGATGGTGTTTGGATGTGTTTGTAAGTGGTTGGGAAGTACTTCGGATGTCATCCGATGGTATTTGGATGTGTTTGTAAGTGGTTGGGAAGTACTTTGGATGTCTTCCGATGGTGTTTGGATGTGTTTGTAAGTGGTTGGGAAGTACTTTGGATGTCTTCCGATGGTGTTTGGATGTGTTTGTAAGTGGTTGGGAAGTACTTCGGAGGTCTTCCGATGGTGTTTGGATGTGTTTGTAAGTGGTTGGGAAGTACTTCGGAGGTCTTCCGATGGTGTTTGGATGTGTTTGTAAGTGGTTGGGAAGTACTTCGGATGTCATCCGATGGTGTTTGGATGTGTTTGTAAGTGGTTGGGAAGTACTTCGGAGGTCATCCGATGGTGTTGGGATGTGTTTGTAAGTGGTTGGGAAGTACTTCGGATGTCTTCCGATGGTGTTTGGATGTGTTTGTAAGTGGTTGGGAAGTACTTCGGATGTCTTCCGATGGTGTTGGGATGTGTTTGTAAGTGGTTGGGAAGTACTTCGGATGTCTTCCGATGGTGTTCGGATGTGTTTGTAAGTGGTTGGGAAGTACTTCGGATGTCTTCCGATGGTGTTTGGATGTGTTTGTAAGTGGTTGGGAAGTACTTCGGATGTCTTCCGATGGTGTTTGGATGTGTTTGTAAGTGGTTGGGAAGTACTTCGGATGTCTTCCGATGGTGTTTGGATGTGTTTGTAAGTGGTTGGGAAGTACTTCGGATGTCTTCCGATGGTGTTTGGATGTGTTTGTAAGTGGTTGGGAAGTACTTCGGATGTCTTCCGATGGTATTTGGATGTGTTTGTAAGTGGTTGGGAAGTACTTTGGATGTCTTCCGATGGTGTTTGGATGTGTTTGTAAGTGGTTGGGAAGTACTTTGGATGTCTTCCGATGGTGTTTGGATGTGTTTGTAAGTGGTTGGGAAGTACTTCGGATGTCTTCCGATGGTGTTTGGATGTGTTTGTAAGTGGTTGGGAAGTACTTCGGATGTCTTCCGATGGTGTTGGGATGTGTTTGTAAGTGGTTGGGAAGTACTTCGGATGTCTTCCGATGGTGTTCGGATGTGTTTGTAAGTGGTTGGGAAGTACTTCGGATGTCTTCCGATGGTGTTCGGATGTGTTTGTAAGTGGTTGGGAAGTACTTCGGATGTCTTCCGATGGTGTTTGGATGTGTTTGTAAGTGGTTGGGAAGTACTTCGGATGTCTTCCGATGGTGTTTGGATGTGTTTGTAAGTGGTTGGGAAGTACTTCGGATGTCTTCCGATGGTGTTTGGATGTGTTTGTAAGTGGTTGGGAAGTACTTCGGATGTCTTCCGATGGTGTTTGGATGTGTTTGTAAGTGGTTGGGAAGTACTTCGGATGTCTTCCGATGGTATTTGGATGTGTTTGTAAGTGGTTGGGAAGTACTTTGGATGTCTTCCGATGGTGTTTGGATGTGTTTGTAAGTGGTTGGGAAGTACTTTGGATGTCTTCCGATGGTGTTTGGATGTGTTTGTAAGTGGTTGGGAAGTACTTCGGATGTCTTCCGATGGTGTTTGGATGTGTTTGTAAGTGGTTGGGAAGTACTTCGGATGTCTTCCGATGGTGTTTGGATGTGTTTGTAAGTGGTTGGGAAGTACTTCGGATGTCTTCCGATGGTATTTGGATGTGTTTGTAAGTGGTTGGGAAGTACTTTGGATGTCTTCCGATGGTGTTTGGATGTGTTTGTAAGTGGTTGGGAAGTACTTTGGATGTCTTCCGATGGTGTTTGGATGTGTTTGTAAGTGGTTGGGAAGTACTTCGGAGGTCTTCCGATGGTGTTTGGATGTGTTTGTAAGTGGTTGGGAAGTACTTCGGATGTCATCCGATGGTATTTGGATGTGTTTGTAAGTGGTTGGGAAGTACTTCGGATGTCTTCCGATGGTGTTTGGATGTGTTTGTAAGTGGTTGGGAAGTACTTCGGATGTCTTCCGATGGTGTTTGGATGTGTTTGTAAGTGGTTGGGAAGTACTTCGGATGTCTTCCGATGGTGTTTGGATGTGTTTGTAAGTGGTTGGGAAGTACTTTGGATGTCTTCCGATGGTGTTTGGATGTGTTTGTAAGTGGCTGGGAAGTACTTCGGATGTCTTCCGATGGTGTTTGGATGTGTTTGTAAGTGGTTGGGAAGTACTTCGGATGTCTTCCGATGGTGTTTGGATGTGTTTGTAAGTGGTTGGGAAGTACTTCGGATGTCTTCCGATGGTGTTGGGATGTGTTTGTAAGTGGTTGGGAAGTACTTCGGATGTCTTCCGATGGTGTTTGGATGTGTTTGTAAGTGGTTGGGAAGTACTTTGGATGTCTTCCGATGGTGTTGGGATGTGTTTGTAAGTGGTTGGGAAGTATTTCGGATGTCTTCCGATGGTGTTTGGATGTGTTTGTAAGTGGTTGGGAAGTACTTTGGATGTCTTCCGATGGTGTTGGGATGTGTTTGTAAGTGGTTGGGAAGTATTTCGGATGTCTTCCGATGGTGTTTGGATGTGTTTGTAAGTGGTTGGGAAGTACTTCGGAGGTCTTCCGATGGTGTTTGGATGTGTTTGTAAGTGGTTGGGAAGTACTTCGGATGTCTTCCGATGGTGTTGGGATGTGTTTGTAAGTGGTTGGGAAGTACTTCGGATGTCTTCCGATGGTGTTTGGATGTGTTTGTAAGTGGTTGGGAAGTACTTTGGATGTCTTCCGATGGTGTTGGGATGTGTTTGTAAGTGGTTGGGAAGTATTTCGGATGTCTTCCGATGGTGTTTGGATGTGTTTGTAAGTGGTTGGGAAGTACTTTGGATGTCTTCCGATGGTGTTGGGATGTGTTTGTAAGTGGTTGGGAAGTATTTCGGATGTCTTCCGATGGTGTTTGGATGTGTTTGTAAGTGGTTGGGAAGTACTTTGGATGTCTTCCGATGGTGTTTGGATGTGTTTGTAAGTGGTTGGGAAGTACTTCGGATGTCTTCCGATGGTGTTTGGATGTGTTTGTAAGTGGTTGGGAAGTACTTCGGAGGTCATCCGATGGTGTTGGGATGTGTTTGTAAGTGGTTGGGAAGTACTTCGGAGGTCATCCGATGGTGTTTGGATGTGTTTGTAAGTGGTTGGGAAGTACTTCGGATGTCTTCCGATGGTGTTCGGATGTGTTTGTAAGTGGTTGGGAAGTACTTCGGATGTCATCCGATGGTGTTTGGATGTGTTTGTAAGTGGTTGGGAAGTACTTCGGAGGTCATCCGATGGTGTTGGGATGTGTTTGTAAGTGGTTGGGAAGTACTTCGGATGTCTTCCGATGGTGTTGGGATGTGTTTGTAAGTGGTTGGGAAGTACTTCGGATGTCTTCCGATGGTGTTCGGATGTGTTTGTAAGTGGTTGGGAAGTACTTCGGATGTCTTCCGATGGTGTTTGGATGTGTTTGTAAGTGGTTGGGAAGTACTTCGGATGTCTTCCGATGGTGTTCGGATGTGTTTGTAAGTGGTTGGGAAGTACTTCGGATGTCTTCCGATGGTGTTTGAATGTGTTTGTAAGTGGTTGGGAAGTACTTCGGATGTCTTCCGATGGTGTTCGGATGTGTTTGTAAGTGGTTGGGAAGTACTTCGGATGTCTTCCGATGGTGTTTGGATGTGTTTGTAAGTGGTTGGGAAGTACTTCGGAGGTCATCCGATGGTGTTGGGATGTGTTTGTAAGTGGTTGGGAAGTACTTCGGATGTCTTCCGATGGTGTTTGGATGTGTTTGTAAGTGGTTGGGAAGTACTTCGGATGTCTTCCGATGGTGTTTGGATGTGTTTGTAAGTGGTTGGGAAGTACTTCGGATGTCTTCCGATGGTGTTTGGATGTGTTTGTAAGTGGTTGGGAAGTACTTCGGATGTCTTCCGATGGTGTTTGGATGTGTTTGTAAGTGGTTGGGAAGTACTTCGGATGTCTTCCGATGGTATTTGGATGTGTTTGTAAGTGGTTGGGAAGTACTTTGGATGTCTTCCGATGGTGTTTGGATGTGTTTGTAAGTGGTTGGGAAGTACTTTGGATGTCTTCCGATGGTGTTTGGATGTGTTTGTAAGTGGTTGGGAAGTACTTCGGAGGTCTTCCGATGGTGTTTGGATGTGTTTGTAAGTGGTTGGGAAGTACTTCGGATGTCTTCCGATGGTGTTTGGATGTGTTTGTAAGTGGTTGGGAAGTACTTCGGATGTCATCCGATGGTGTTTGGATGTGTTTGTAAGTGGTTGGGAAGTACTTCGGAGGTCATCCGATGGTGTTGGGATGTGTTTGTAAGTGGTTGGGAAGTACTTCGGATGTCTTCCGATGGTGTTTGGATGTGTTTGTAAGTGGTTGGGAAGTACTTCGGATGTCTTCCGATGGTGTTGGGATGTGTTTGTAAGTGGTTGGGAAGTACTTCGGATGTCTTCCGATGGTGTTCGGATGTGTTTGTAAGTGGTTGGGAAGTACTTCGGATGTCTTCCGATGGTGTTTGGATGTGTTTGTAAGTGGTTGGGAAGTACTTCGGATGTCTTCCGATGGTGTTTGGATGTGTTTGTAAGTGGTTGGGAAGTACTTCGGATGTCTTCCGATGGTGTTTGGATGTGTTTGTAAGTGGTTGGGAAGTACTTCGGATGTCTTCCGATGGTGTTTGGATGTGTTTGTAAGTGGTTGGGAAGTACTTCGGATGTCTTCCGATGGTATTTGGATGTGTTTGTAAGTGGTTGGGAAGTACTTTGGATGTCTTCCGATGGTGTTTGGATGTGTTTGTAAGTGGTTGGGAAGTACTTCGGAGGTCTTCCGATGGTGTTTGGATGTGTTTGTAAGTGGTTGGGAAGTACTTCGGATGTCATCCGATGGTGTTTGGATGTGTTTGTAAGTGGTTGGGAAGTACTTCGGAGGTCATCCGATGGTGTTTGGATGTGTTTGTAAGTGGTTGGGAAGTACTTCGGATGTCTTCCGATGGTGTTTGGATGTGTTTGTAAGTGGTTGGGAAGTACTTCGGATGTCTTCCGATGGTGTTGGGATGTGTTTGTAAGTGGTTGGGAAGTACTTCGGATGTCTTCCGATGGTGTTCGGATGTGTTTGTAAGTGGTTGGGAAGTACTTCGGATGTCTTCCGATGGTGTTTGGATGTGTTTGTAAGTGGTTGGGAAGTACTTCGGATGTCTTCCGATGGTGTTTGGATGTGTTTGTAAGTGGTTGGGAAGTACTTCGGATGTCTTCCGATGGTGTTTGGATGTGTTTGTAAGTGGTTGGGAAGTACTTCGGATGTCTTCCGATGGTGTTTGGATGTGTTTGTAAGTGGTTGGGAAGTACTTCGGATGTCTTCCGATGGTATTTGGATGTGTTTGTAAGTGGTTGGGAAGTACTTTGGATGTCTTCCGATGGTGTTTGGATGTGTTTGTAAGTGGTTGGGAAGTACTTCGGATGTCTTCCGATGGTGTTTGGATGTGTTTGTAAGTAGTTGGGAAGTACTTCGGATGTCTTCCGATGGTATTTGGATGTGTTTGTAAGTGGTTGGGAAGTACTTCGGATGTCTTCCGATGGTGTTTGGATGTGTTTGTAAGTGGTTGGGAAGTACTTCGGAGGTCTTCCGATGGTGTTTGGATGTGTTTGTAAGTGGTTGGGAAGTACTTCGGAGGTCTTCCGATGGTGTTTGGATGTGTTTGTAAGTGGTTGGGAAGTACTTCGGATGTCATCCGATGGTGTTTGGATGTGTTTGTAAGTGGTTGGGAAGTACTTCGGATGTCTTCCGATGGTGTTTGGATGTGTTTGTAAGTGGTTGGGAAGTACTTCGGATGTCTTCCGATGGTGTTGGGATGTGTTTGTAAGTGGTTGGGAAGTACTTCGGATGTCTTCCGATGGTGTTCGGATGTGTTTGTAAGTGGTTGGGAAGTACTTCGGATGTCTTCCGATGGTGTTTGGATGTGTTTGTAAGTGGTTGGGAAGTACTTCGGATGTCTTCCGATGGTGTTTGGATGTGTTTGTAAGTGGTTGGGAAGTACTTCGGATGTCTTCCGATGGTGTTCGGATGTGTTTGTAAGTGGTTGGGAAGTACTTCGGATGTCTTCCGATGGTGTTTGGATGTGTTTGTAAGTGGTTGGGAAGTACTTCGGATGTCTTCCGATGGTGTTGGGATGTGTTTGTAAGTGGTTGGGAAGTACTTCGGATGTCTTCCGATGGTGTTCGGATGTGTTTGTAAGTGGTTGGGAAGTACTTCGGATGTCTTCCGATGGTGTTTGGATGTGTTTGTAAGTGGTTGGGAAGTACTTCGGATGTCTTCCGATGGTGTTTGGATGTGTTTGTAAGTGGTTGGGAAGTACTTCGGATGTCTTCCGATGGTGTTTGGATGTGTTTGTAAGTGGTTGGGAAGTACTTCGGATGTCTTCCGATGGTGTTTGGATGTGTTTGTAAGTGGTTGGGAAGTACTTCGGATGTCTTCCGATGGTGTTTGGATGTGTTTGTAAGTGGTTGGGAAGTACTTCGGAGGTCTTCCGATGGTGTTTGGATGTGTTTGTAAGTGGTTGGGAAGTACTTCGGATGTCTTCCGATGGTGTTCGGATGTGTTTGTAAGTGGTTGGGAAGTACTTCGGATGTCTTCCGATGGTGTTTGGATGTGTTTGTAAGTGGTTGGGAAGTACTTCGGATGTCTTCCGATGGTGTTGGGATGTGTTTGTAAGTGGTTGGGAAGTACTTCGGATGTCTTCCGATGGTGTTTGGATGTGTTTGTAAGTGGTTGGGAAGTACTTCGGATGTCTTCCGATGGTGTTTGGATGTGTTTGTAAGTGGTTGGGAAGTACTTCGGAGGTCATCCGATGGTGTTGGGATGTGTTTGTAAGTGGTTGGGAAGTACTTCGGATGTCTTCCGATGGTGTTTGGATGTGTTTGTAAGTGGTTGGGAAGTACTTTGGATGTCTTCCGATGGTGTTTGGATGTGTTTGTAAGTGGTTGGGAAGTACTTCGGAGGTCTTCCGATGGTGTTTGGATGTGTTTGTAAGTGGTTGGGAAGTACTTCGGATGTCTTCCGATGGTGTTTGGATGTGTTTGTAAGTGGTTGGGAAGTACTTCGGATGTCTTCCGATGGTGTTTGGATGTGTTTGTAAGTGGTTGGGAAGTACTTCGGATGTCTTCCGATGGTGTTGGGATGTGTTTGTAAGTGGTTGGGAAGTACTTCGGATGTCTTCCGATGGTGTTCGGATGTGTTTGTAAGTGGTTGGGAAGTACTTCGGATGTCTTCCGATGGTGTTTGGATGTGTTTGTAAGTGGTTGGGAAGTACTTCGGAGGTCTTCCGATGGTGTTTGGATGTGTTTGTAAGTGGTTGGGAAGTACTTCGGATGTCTTCCGATGGTGTTCGGATGTGTTTGTAAGTGGTTGGGAAGTACTTCGGATGTCTTCCGATGGTGTTTGGATGTGTTTGTAAGTGGTTGGGAAGTACTTCGGATGTCTTCCGATGGTGTTGGGATGTGTTTGTAAGTGGTTGGGAAGTACTTCGGATGTCTTCCGATGGTGTTTGGATGTGTTTGTAAGTGGTTGGGAAGTACTTCGGATGTCTTCCGATGGTGTTTGGATGTGTTTGTAAGTGGTTGGGAAGTACTTCGGAGGTCATCCGATGGTGTTGGGATGTGTTTGTAAGTGGTTGGGAAGTACTTCGGATGTCTTCCGATGGTGTTTGGATGTGTTTGTAAGTGGTTGGGAAGTACTTCGGATGTCTTCCGATGGTGTTTGGATGTGTTTGTAAGTGGTTGGGAAGTACTTCGGATGTCTTCCGATGGTGTTGGGATGTGTTTGTAAGTGGTTGGGAAGTACTTCGGATGTCTTCCGATGGTGTTTGGATGTGTTTGTAAGTGGTTGGGAAGTACTTCGGATGTCATCCGATGGTGTTTGGATGTGTTTGTAAGTGGTTGGGAAGTACTTCGGATGTCTTCCGATGGTGTTTGGATGTGTTTGTAAGTGGTTGGGAAGTACTTTGGATGTCTTCCGATGGTGTTTGGATGTGTTTGTAAGTGGTTGGGAAGTACTTTGGATGTCTTCCGATGGTGTTTGGATGTGTTTGTAAGTGGTTGGGAAGTACTTTGGATGTCTTCCGATGGTGTTTGGATGTGTTTGTAAGTGGTTTGGAAGTACTTCGGATGTCTTCCGATGGTGTTCGGATGTGTTTGTAAGTGGTTGGGAAGTACTTTGGATGTCTTCCGATGGTGTTTGGATGTGTTTGTAAGTGGTTGGGAAGTACTTCGGATGTCTTCCGATGGTGTTTGGATGTGTTTGTAAGTGGTTGGGAAGTACTTCGGATGTCTTCCGATGGTGTTTGGATGTGTTTGTAAGTGGTTGGGAAGTACTTCGGATGTCTTCCGATGGTGTTTGGATGTGTTTGTAAGTGGTTGGGAAGTACTTCGGATGTCTTCCGATGGTGTTTGGATGTGTTTGTAAGTGGTTGGGAAGTACTTCGGATGTCTTCCGATGGTGTTGGGATGTGTTTGTAAGTGGTTGGGAAGTACTTCGGATGTCTTCCGATGGTGTTTGGATGTGTTTGTAAGTGGTTGGGAAGTACTTCGGATGTCATCCGATGGTATTTGGATGTGTTTGTAAGTGGTTGGGAAGTACTTCGGATGTCTTTCGATGGTGTTTGGATGTGTTTGTAAGTGGTTGGGAAGTACTTCGGATGTCTTCCGATGGTGTTGGGATGTGTTTGTAAGTGGTTGGGAAGTACTTCGGATGTCTTCCGATGGTGTTGGGATGTGTTTGTAAGTGGTTGGGAAGTACTTTGGATGTCTTCCGATGGTGTTTGGATGTGTTTGTAAGTGGTTGGGAAGTACTTCGGATGTCTTCCGATGGTATTTGGATGTGTTTGTAAGTGGTTGGGAAGTACTTCGGATGTCTTTCGATGGTGTTTGGATGTGTTTGTAAGTGGTTGGGAAGTACTTTGGATGTCTTCCGATGGTGTTTGGATGTGTTTGTAAGTGGTTGGGAAGTACTTTGGATGTCTTCCGATGGTGTTTGGATGTGTTTGTAAGTGGTTTGGAAGTACTTCGGATGTCTTCCGATGGTGTTCGGATGTGTTTGTAAGTGGTTGGGAAGTACTTTGGATGTCTTCCGATGGTGTTTGGATGTGTTTGTAAGTGGTTGGGAAGTACTTCGGATGTCTTCCGATGGTATTTGGATGTGTTTGTAAGTGGTTGGGAAGTACTTCGGATGTCTTTCGATGGTGTTTGGATGTGTTTGTAAGTGGTTGGGAAGTACTTCGGAGGTCATCCGATGGTGTTCGGATGTGTTTGTAAGTGGTTGGGAAGTACTTCGGAGGTCTTCCGATGGTGTTTGGATGTGTTTGTAAGTGGCTGGGAAGTACTTCGGATGTCTTCCGATGGTGTTTGGATGTGTTTGTAAGTGGTTGGGAAGTACTTCGGATGTCTTCCGATGGTGTTTGGATGTGTTTGTAAGTGGTTGGGAAGTACTTCGGAGGTCATCCGATGGTGTTGGGATGTGTTTGTAAGTGGTTGGGAAGTACTTTGGATGTCTTCCGATGGTGTTTGGATGTGTTTGTAAGTGGTTGGGAAGTACTTTGGATGTCTTCCGATGGTGTTTGGATGTGTTTGTAAGTGGTTTGGAAGTACTTCGGATGTCTTCCGATGGTGTTCGGATGTGTTTGTAAGTGGTTGGGAAGTACTTTGGATGTCTTCCGATGGTGTTTGGATGTGTTTGTAAGTGGTTGGGAAGTACTTCGGATGTCTTCCGATGGTGTTTGGATGTGTTTGTAAGTGGTTGGGAAGTACTTCGGATGTCTTTCGATGGTGTTTGGATGTGTTTGTAAGTGGTTGGGAAGTACTTCGGATGTCTTCCGATGGTGTTGGGATGTGTTTGTAAGTGGTTGGGAAGTACTTCGGATGTCTTCCGATGGTGTTGGGATGTGTTTGTAAGTGGTTGGGAAGTACTTCGGATGTCTTCCGATGGTGTTTGGATGTGTTTGTAAGTGGTTGGGAAGTACTTCGGATGTCATCCGATGGTATTTGGATGTGTTTGTAAGTGGTTGGGAAGTACTTCGGATGTCTTTCGATGGTGTTTGGATGTGTTTGTAAGTGGTTGGGAAGTACTTCGGATGTCTTCCGATGGTGTTGGGATGTGTTTGTAAGTGGTTGGGAAGTACTTCGGATGTCATCCGATGGTATTTGGATGTGTTTGTAAGTGGTTGGGAAGTACTTCGGATGTCTTTCGATGGTGTTTGGATGTGTTTGTAAGTGGTTGGGAAGTACTTCGGATGTCTTCCGATGGTGTTGGGATGTGTTTGTAAGTGGTTGGGAAGTACTTCGGATGTCTTCCGATGGTGTTTGGATGTGTTTGTAAGTGGTTGGGAAGTACTTCGGATGTCTTCCGATGGTGTTGGGATGTGTTTGTAAGTGGTTGGGAAGTACTTCGGATGTCTTCCGATGGTGTTGGGATGTGTTTGTAAGTGGTTGGGAAGTACTTTGGATGTCTTCCGATGGTGTTTGGATGTGTTTGTAAGTGGTTGGGAAGTACTTTGGATGTCTTCCGATGGTGTTTGGATGTGTTTGTAAGTGGTTTGGAAGTACTTCGGAGGTCTTCCGATGGTGTTTGGATGTGTTTGTAAGTGGTTGGGAAGTACTTCGGATGTCTTCCGATGGTGTTTGGATGTGTTTGTAAGTGGTTGGGAAGTACTTCGGATGTCTTCCGATGGTGTTTGGATGTGTTTGTAAGTGGTTGGGAAGTACTTCGGAGGTCATCCGATGGTGTTCGGATGTGTTTGTAAGTGGTTGGGAAGTACTTCGGAGGTCTTCCGATGGTGTTTGGATGTGTTTGTAAGTGGCTGGGAAGTACTTCGGATGTCTTCCGATGGTGTTTGGATGTGTTTGTAAGTGGTTGGGAAGTACTTCGGATGTCTTCCGATGGTGTTTGGATGTGTTTGTAAGTGGTTGGGAAGTACTTCGGAGGTCATCCGATGGTGTTGGGATGTGTTTGTAAGTGGTTGGGAAGTACTTCGGATGTCTTCCGATGGTGTTTGGATGTGTTTGTAAGTGGTTGGGAAGTACTTCGGATGTCTTCCGATGGTGTTTGGATGTGTTTGTAAGTGGTTGGGAAGTACTTCGGATGTCTTCCGATGGTGTTGGGATGTGTTTGTAAGTGGTTGGGAAGTACTTCGGATGTCTTCCGATGGTGTTTGGATGTGTTTGTAAGTGGTTGGGAAGTACTTCGGATGTCTTCCGATGGTGTTGGGATGTGTTTGTAAGTGGTTGGGAAGTACTTCGGATGTCTTCCGATGGTGTTTGGATGTGTTTGTAAGTGGTTGGGAAGTACTTCGGATGTCATCCGATGGTGTTTGGATGTGTTTGTAAGTGGTTGGGAAGTACTTCGGATGTCTTCCGATGGTGTTTGGATGTGTTTGTAAGTGGTTGGGAAGTACTTTGGATGTCTTCCGATGGTGTTTGGATGTGTTTGTAAGTGGTTGGGAAGTACTTTAAATGTCTTCCGATGGTGTTTGGATGTGTTTGTAAGTGGTTGGGAAGTACTTTGGATGTCTTCCGATGGTGTTTGGATGTGTTTGTAAGTGGTTTGGAAGTACTTCGGATGTCTTCCGATGGTGTTCGGATGTGTTTGTAAGTGGTTGGGAAGTACTTTGGATGTCTTCCGATGGTGTTTGGATGTGTTTGTAAGTGGTTGGGAAGTACTTCGGATGTCTTCCGATGGTGTTTGGATGTGTTTGTAAGTGGTTGGGAAGTACTTCGGATGTCTTCCGATGGTGTTTGGATGTGTTTGTAAGTGGTTGGGAAGTACTTCGGATGTCTTCCGATGGTGTTTGGATGTGTTTGTAAGTGGTTGGGAAGTACTTCGGATGTCTTCCGATGGTGTTGGGATGTGTTTGTAAGTGGTTGGGAAGTACTTTGGATGTCTTCCGATGGTGTTTGGATGTGTTTGTAAGTGGTTGGGAAGTACTTCGGATGTCTTCCGATGGTGTTTGGATGTGTTTGTAAGTGGTTGGGAAGTACTTTGGATGTCTTCCGATGGTGTTTGGATGTGTTTGTAAGTGGTTGGGAAGTACTTTGGATGTCTTCCGATGGTGTTTGGATGTGTTTGTAAGTGGTTGGGAAGTACTTTGGATGTCTTCCGATGGTGTTTGGATGTGTTTGTAAGTGGTTTGGAAGTACTTCGGATGTCTTCCGATGGTATTTGGATGTGTTTGTAAGTGGTTGGGAAGTACTTCGGATGTCTTCCGATGGTGTTTGGATGTGTTTGTAAGTGGTTGGGAAGTACTTCGGATGTCTTCCGATGGTGTTGGGATGTGTTTGTAAGTGGTTGGGAAGTACTTCGGATGTCTTCCGATGGTGTTTGGATGTGTTTGTAAGTGGTTGGGAAGTACTTCGGATGTCATCCGATGGTATTTGGATGTGTTTGTAAGTGGTTGGGAAGTACTTCGGATGTCTTTCGATGGTGTTTGGATGTGTTTGTAAGTGGTTGGGAAGTACTTCGGATGTCTTCCGATGGTGTTGGGATGTGTTTGTAAGTGGTTGGGAAGTACTTCGGATGTCTTCCGATGGTGTTGGGATGTGTTTGTAAGTGGTTGGGAAGTACTTCGGATGTCTTCCGATGGTGTTTGGATGTGTTTGTAAGTGGTTGGGAAGTACTTCGGATGTCATCCGATGGTATTTGGATGTGTTTGTAAGTGGTTGGGAAGTACTTCGGATGTCTTCCGATGGTGTTTGGATGTGTTTGTAAGTGGTTGGGAAGTACTTCGGATGTCTTCCGATGGTGTTTGGATGTGTTTGTAAGTGGTTGGGAAGTACTTCGGATGTCTTCCGATGGTGTTTGGATGTGTTTGTAAGTGGTTGGGAAGTACTTCGGATGTCTTCCGATGGTGTTTGGATGTGTTTGTAAGTGGTTGGGAAGTACTTCGGATGTCTTCCGATGGTGTTGGGATGTGTTTGTAAGTGGTTGGGAAGTACTTTGGATGTCTTCCGATGGTGTTTGGATGTGTTTGTAAGTGGTTGGGAAGTACTTCGGATGTCTTCCGATGGTGTTTGGATGTGTTTGTAAGTGGTTGGGAAGTACTTTGGATGTCTTCCGATGGTGTTTGGATGTGTTTGTAAGTGGTTGGGAAGTACTTTGGATGTCTTCCGATGGTGTTTGGATGTGTTTGTAAGTGGTTGGGAAGTACTTTGGATGTCTTCCGATGGTGTTTGGATGTGTTTGTAAGTGGTTTGGAAGTACTTCGGATGTCTTCCGATGGTATTTGGATGTGTTTGTAAGTGGTTGGGAAGTACTTCGGATGTCTTCCGATGGTGTTTGGATGTGTTTGTAAGTGGTTGGGAAGTACTTCGGATGTCTTCCGATGGTGTTGGGATGTGTTTGTAAGTGGTTGGGAAGTACTTCGGATGTCTTCCGATGGTGTTTGGATGTGTTTGTAAGTGGTTGGGAAGTACTTCGGATGTCATCCGATGGTATTTGGATGTGTTTGTAAGTGGTTGGGAAGTACTTCGGATGTCTTTCGATGGTGTTTGGATGTGTTTGTAAGTGGTTGGGAAGTACTTCGGATGTCTTCCGATGGTGTTGGGATGTGTTTGTAAGTGGCTGGGAAGTACTTCGGATGTCTTCCGATGGTGTTTGGATGTGTTTGTAAGTGGTTGGGAAGTACTTCGGATGTCTTCCGATGGTGTTTGGATGTGTTTGTAAGTGGTTGGGAAGTACTTTGGATGTCTTCCGATGGTGTTTGGATGTGTTTGTAAGTGGTTGGGAAGTACTTTGGATGTCTTCCGATGGTGTTTGGATGTGTTTGTAAGTGGTTGGGAAGTACTTTGGATGTCTTCCGATGGTGTTTGGATGTGTTTGTAAGTGGTTGGGAAGTACTTCGGATGTCTTCCGATGGTATTTGGATGTGTTTGTAAGTGGTTGGGAAGTACTTCGGATGTCTTCCGATGGTGTTTGGATGTGTTTGTAAGTGGTTGGGAAGTACTTCGGATGTCTTCCGATGGTGTTGGGATGTGTTTGTAAGTGGTTGGGAAGTACTTCGGATGTCTTCCGATGGTGTTTGGATGTGTTTGTAAGTGGTTGGGAAGTACTTCGGATGTCATCCGATGGTGTTTGGATGTGTTTGTAAGTGGTTGGGAAGTACTTCGGATGTCTTTCGATGGTGTTTGGATGTGTTTGTAAGTGGTTGGGAAGTACTTCGGATGTCTTCCGATGGTGTTGGGATGTGTTTGTAAGTGGTTGGGAAGTACTTCGGATGTCTTCCGATGGTGTTGGGATGTGTTTGTAAGTGGTTGGGAAGTACTTCGGATGTCTTCCGATGGTGTTTGGATGTGTTTGTAAGTGGTTGGGAAGTACTTCGGATGTCATCCGATGGTATTTGGATGTGTTTGTAAGTGGTTGGGAAGTACTTCGGATGTCTTTCGATGGTGTTTGGATGTGTTTGTAAGTGGTTGGGAAGTACTTCGGATGTCTTCCGATGGTGTTCGGATGTGTTTGTAAGTGGTTGGGAAGTACTTCGGATGTCTTCCGATGGTGTTTGGATGTGTTTGTAAGTGGTTGGGAAGTACTTCGGATGTCTTCCGATGGTGTTCGGATGTGTTTGTAAGTGGTTGGGAAGTACTTCGGATGTCTTCCGATGGTGTTTGAATGTGTTTGTAAGTGGTTGGGAAGTACTTCGGATGTCTTCCGATGGTGTTCGGATGTGTTTGTAAGTGGTTGGGAAGTACTTCGGATGTCATCCGATGGTGTTTGGATGTGTTTGTAAGTGGTTGGGAAGTACTTCGGAGGTCATCCGATGGTGTTGGGATGTGTTTGTAAGTGGTTGGGAAGTACTTCGGATGTCTTCCGATGGTGTTTGGATGTGTTTGTAAGTGGTTGGGAAGTACTTCGGATGTCTTCCGATGGTGTTGGGATGTGTTTGTAAGTGGTTGGGAAGTACTTCGGATGTCTTCCGATGGTGTTTGGATGTGTTTGTAAGTGGTTGGGAAGTACTTCGGATGTCTTCCGATGGTGTTTGGATGTGTTTGTAAGTGGTTGGGAAGTACTTCGGATGTCTTCCGATGGTATTTGGATGTGTTTGTAAGTGGTTGGGAAGTACTTTGGATGTCTTCCGATGGTGTTTGGATGTGTTTGTAAGTGGTTGGGAAGTACTTTGGATGTCTTCCGATGGTGTTTGGATGTGTTTGTAAGTGGTTGGGAAGTACTTCGGAGGTCTTCCGATGGTGTTTGGATGTGTTTGTAAGTGGTTGGGAAGTACTTCGGAGGTCTTCCGATGGTGTTTGGATGTGTTTGTAAGTGGTTGGGAAGTACTTCGGATGTCATCCGATGGTGTTTGGATGTGTTTGTAAGTGGTTGGGAAGTACTTCGGAGGTCATCCGATGGTGTTGGGATGTGTTTGTAAGTGGTTGGGAAGTACTTCGGATGTCTTCCGATGGTGTTTGGATGTGTTTGTAAGTGGTTGGGAAGTACTTCGGATGTCTTCCGATGGTGTTGGGATGTGTTTGTAAGTGGTTGGGAAGTACTTCGGATGTCTTCCGATGGTGTTCGGATGTGTTTGTAAGTGGTTGGGAAGTACTTCGGATGTCTTCCGATGGTGTTTGGATGTGTTTGTAAGTGGTTGGGAAGTACTTCGGATGTCTTCCGATGGTGTTTGGATGTGTTTGTAAGTGGTTGGGAAGTACTTCGGATGTCTTCCGATGGTGTTTGGATGTGTTTGTAAGTGGTTGGGAAGTACTTCGGATGTCTTCCGATGGTGTTTGGATGTGTTTGTAAGTGGTTGGGAAGTACTTCGGATGTCTTCCGATGGTATTTGGATGTGTTTGTAAGTGGTTGGGAAGTACTTTGGATGTCTTCCGATGGTGTTTGGATGTGTTTGTAAGTGGTTGGGAAGTACTTTGGATGTCTTCCGATGGTGTTTGGATGTGTTTGTAAGTGGTTGGGAAGTACTTCGGATGTCTTCCGATGGTGTTTGGATGTGTTTGTAAGTGGTTGGGAAGTACTTCGGATGTCTTCCGATGGTGTTTGGATGTGTTTGTAAGTGGTTGGGAAGTACTTCGGATGTCTTCCGATGGTGTTGGGATGTGTTTGTAAGTGGTTGGGAAGTACTTCGGATGTCTTCCGATGGTGTTCGGATGTGTTTGTAAGTGGTTGGGAAGTACTTCGGATGTCTTCCGATGGTGTTCGGATGTGTTTGTAAGTGGTTGGGAAGTACTTCGGATGTCTTCCGATGGTGTTTGGATGTGTTTGTAAGTGGTTGGGAAGTACTTCGGATGTCTTCCGATGGTGTTTGGATGTGTTTGTAAGTGGTTGGGAAGTACTTCGGATGTCTTCCGATGGTGTTTGGATGTGTTTGTAAGTGGTTGGGAAGTACTTCGGATGTCTTCCGATGGTGTTTGGATGTGTTTGTAAGTGGTTGGGAAGTACTTCGGATGTCTTCCGATGGTATTTGGATGTGTTTGTAAGTGGTTGGGAAGTACTTTGGATGTCTTCCGATGGTGTTTGGATGTGTTTGTAAGTGGTTGGGAAGTACTTTGGATGTCTTCCGATGGTGTTTGGATGTGTTTGTAAGTGGTTGGGAAGTACTTCGGATGTCTTCCGATGGTGTTTGGATGTGTTTGTAAGTGGTTGGGAAGTACTTCGGATGTCTTCCGATGGTGTTTGGATGTGTTTGTAAGTGGTTGGGAAGTACTTCGGATGTCTTCCGATGGTATTTGGATGTGTTTGTAAGTGGTTGGGAAGTACTTTGGATGTCTTCCGATGGTGTTTGGATGTGTTTGTAAGTGGTTGGGAAGTACTTTGGATGTCTTCCGATGGTGTTTGGATGTGTTTGTAAGTGGTTGGGAAGTACTTCGGAGGTCTTCCGATGGTGTTTGGATGTGTTTGTAAGTGGTTGGGAAGTACTTCGGATGTCATCCGATGGTATTTGGATGTGTTTGTAAGTGGTTGGGAAGTACTTCGGATGTCTTCCGATGGTGTTTGGATGTGTTTGTAAGTGGTTGGGAAGTACTTCGGATGTCTTCCGATGGTGTTTGGATGTGTTTGTAAGTGGTTGGGAAGTACTTCGGATGTCTTCCGATGGTATTTGGATGTGTTTGTAAGTGGTTGGGAAGTACTTTGGATGTCTTCCGATGGTGTTTGGATGTGTTTGTAAGTGGCTGGGAAGTACTTCGGATGTCTTCCGATGGTGTTTGGATGTGTTTGTAAGTGGTTGGGAAGTACTTCGGATGTCTTCCGATGGTGTTTGGATGTGTTTGTAAGTGGTTGGGAAGTACTTCGGATGTCTTCCGATGGTGTTGGGATGTGTTTGTAAGTGGTTGGGAAGTACTTCGGATGTCTTCCGATGGTGTTTGGATGTGTTTGTAAGTGGTTGGGAAGTACTTTGGATGTCTTCCGATGGTGTTGGGATGTGTTTGTAAGTGGTTGGGAAGTATTTCGGATGTCTTCCGATGGTGTTTGGATGTGTTTGTAAGTGGTTGGGAAGTACTTTGGATGTCTTCCGATGGTGTTGGGATGTGTTTGTAAGTGGTTGGGAAGTACTTCGGATGTCTTCCGATGGTGTTTGGATGTGTTTGTAAGTGGTTGGGAAGTACTTTGGATGTCATCCGATGGTATTTGGATGTGTTTGTAAGTGGTTGGGAAGTACTTTGGATGTCTTCCGATGGTGTTTGGATGTGTTTGTAAGTGGTTGGGAAGTACTTCGGATGTCTTCCGATGGTGTTTGGATGTGTTTGTAAGTGGTTGGGAAGTACTTCGGAGGTCATCCGATGGTGTTGGGATGTGTTTGTAAGTGGTTGGGAAGTACTTCGGAGGTCATCCGATGGTGTTTGGATGTGTTTGTAAGTGGTTGGGAAGTACTTCGGATGTCTTCCGATGGTGTTCGGATGTGTTTGTAAGTGGTTGGGAAGTACTTCGGATGTCATCCGATGGTGTTTGGATGTGTTTGTAAGTGGTTGGGAAGTACTTCGGAGGTCATCCGATGGTGTTGGGATGTGTTTGTAAGTGGTTGGGAAGTACTTCGGATGTCTTCCGATGGTGTTGGGATGTGTTTGTAAGTGGTTGGGAAGTACTTCGGATGTCTTCCGATGGTGTTCGGATGTGTTTGTAAGTGGTTGGGAAGTACTTCGGATGTCTTCCGATGGTGTTTGGATGTGTTTGTAAGTGGTTGGGAAGTACTTCGGATGTCTTCCGATGGTGTTCGGATGTGTTTGTAAGTGGTTGGGAAGTACTTCGGATGTCTTCCGATGGTGTTTGAATGTGTTTGTAAGTGGTTGGGAAGTACTTCGGATGTCTTCCGATGGTGTTCGGATGTGTTTGTAAGTGGTTGGGAAGTACTTCGGATGTCTTCCGATGGTGTTTGGATGTGTTTGTAAGTGGTTGGGAAGTACTTCGGAGGTCATCCGATGGTGTTGGGATGTGTTTGTAAGTGGTTGGGAAGTACTTCGGATGTCTTCCGATGGTGTTTGGATGTGTTTGTAAGTGGTTGGGAAGTACTTCGGATGTCTTCCGATGGTGTTTGGATGTGTTTGTAAGTGGTTGGGAAGTACTTCGGATGTCTTCCGATGGTGTTTGGATGTGTTTGTAAGTGGTTGGGAAGTACTTCGGATGTCTTCCGATGGTGTTTGGATGTGTTTGTAAGTGGTTGGGAAGTACTTCGGATGTCTTCCGATGGTATTTGGATGTGTTTGTAAGTGGTTGGGAAGTACTTTGGATGTCTTCCGATGGTGTTTGGATGTGTTTGTAAGTGGTTGGGAAGTACTTTGGATGTCTTCCGATGGTGTTTGGATGTGTTTGTAAGTGGTTGGGAAGTACTTCGGAGGTCTTCCGATGGTGTTTGGATGTGTTTGTAAGTGGTTGGGAAGTACTTCGGAGGTCTTCCGATGGTGTTTGGATGTGTTTGTAAGTGGTTGGGAAGTACTTCGGATGTCATCCGATGGTGTTTGGATGTGTTTGTAAGTGGTTGGGAAGTACTTCGGAGGTCATCCGATGGTGTTGGGATGTGTTTGTAAGTGGTTGGGAAGTACTTCGGATGTCTTCCGATGGTGTTTGGATGTGTTTGTAAGTGGTTGGGAAGTACTTCGGATGTCTTCCGATGGTGTTGGGATGTGTTTGTAAGTGGTTGGGAAGTACTTCGGATGTCTTCCGATGGTGTTCGGATGTGTTTGTAAGTGGTTGGGAAGTACTTCGGATGTCTTCCGATGGTGTTTGGATGTGTTTGTAAGTGGTTGGGAAGTACTTCGGATGTCTTCCGATGGTGTTTGGATGTGTTTGTAAGTGGTTGGGAAGTACTTCGGATGTCTTCCGATGGTGTTTGGATGTGTTTGTAAGTGGTTGGGAAGTACTTCGGATGTCTTCCGATGGTGTTTGGATGTGTTTGTAAGTGGTTGGGAAGTACTTCGGATGTCTTCCGATGGTATTTGGATGTGTTTGTAAGTGGTTGGGAAGTACTTTGGATGTCTTCCGATGGTGTTTGGATGTGTTTGTAAGTGGTTGGGAAGTACTTCGGAGGTCTTCCGATGGTGTTTGGATGTGTTTGTAAGTGGTTGGGAAGTACTTCGGATGTCATCCGATGGTGTTTGGATGTGTTTGTAAGTGGTTGGGAAGTACTTCGGAGGTCATCCGATGGTGTTGGGATGTGTTTGTAAGTGGTTGGGAAGTACTTCGGATGTCTTCCGATGGTGTTTGGATGTGTTTGTAAGTGGTTGGGAAGTACTTCGGATGTCTTCCGATGGTGTTGGGATGTGTTTGTAAGTGGTTGGGAAGTACTTCGGATGTCTTCCGATGGTGTTCGGATGTGTTTGTAAGTGGTTGGGAAGTACTTCGGATGTCTTCCGATGGTGTTTGGATGTGTTTGTAAGTGGTTGGGAAGTACTTCGGATGTCTTCCGATGGTGTTTGGATGTGTTTGTAAGTGGTTGGGAAGTACTTCGGATGTCTTCCGATGGTGTTTGGATGTGTTTGTAAGTGGTTGGGAAGTACTTCGGATGTCTTCCGATGGTGTTTGGATGTGTTTGTAAGTGGTTGGGAAGTACTTCGGATGTCTTCCGATGGTATTTGGATGTGTTTGTAAGTGGTTGGGAAGTACTTTGGATGTCTTCCGATGGTGTTTGGATGTGTTTGTAAGTGGTTGGGAAGTACTTCGGATGTCTTCCGATGGTGTTTGGATGTGTTTGTAAGTAGTTGGGAAGTACTTCGGATGTCTTCCGATGGTATTTGGATGTGTTTGTAAGTGGTTGGGAAGTACTTTGGATGTCTTCCGATGGTGTTTGGATGTGTTTGTAAGTGGTTGGGAAGTACTTCGGAGGTCTTCCGATGGTGTTTGGATGTGTTTGTAAGTGGTTGGGAAGTACTTCGGAGGTCTTCCGATGGTGTTTGGATGTGTTTGTAAGTGGTTGGGAAGTACTTCGGATGTCATCCGATGGTGTTTGGATGTGTTTGTAAGTGGTTGGGAAGTACTTCGGATGTCTTCCGATGGTGTTTGGATGTGTTTGTAAGTGGTTGGGAAGTACTTCGGATGTCTTCCGATGGTGTTGGGATGTGTTTGTAAGTGGTTGGGAAGTACTTCGGATGTCTTCCGATGGTGTTCGGATGTGTTTGTAAGTGGTTGGGAAGTACTTCGGATGTCTTCCGATGGTGTTTGGATGTGTTTGTAAGTGGTTGGGAAGTACTTCGGATGTCTTCCGATGGTGTTTGGATGTGTTTGTAAGTGGTTGGGAAGTACTTCGGATGTCTTCCGATGGTGTTCGGATGTGTTTGTAAGTGGTTGGGAAGTACTTCGGATGTCTTCCGATGGTGTTTGGATGTGTTTGTAAGTGGTTGGGAAGTACTTCGGATGTCTTCCGATGGTGTTGGGATGTGTTTGTAAGTGGTTGGGAAGTACTTCGGATGTCTTCCGATGGTGTTCGGATGTGTTTGTAAGTGGTTGGGAAGTACTTCGGATGTCTTCCGATGGTGTTTGGATGTGTTTGTAAGTGGTTGGGAAGTACTTCGGATGTCTTCCGATGGTGTTTGGATGTGTTTGTAAGTGGTTGGGAAGTACTTCGGATGTCTTCCGATGGTGTTTGGATGTGTTTGTAAGTGGTTGGGAAGTACTTCGGATGTCTTCCGATGGTGTTTGGATGTGTTTGTAAGTGGTTGGGAAGTACTTCGGATGTCTTCCGATGGTATTTGGATGTGTTTGTAAGTGGTTGGGAAGTACTTTGGATGTCTTCCGATGGTGTTTGGATGTGTTTGTAAGTGGTTGGGAAGTACTTTGGATGTCTTCCGATGGTGTTTGGATGTGTTTGTAAGTGGTTGGGAAGTACTTCGGAGGTCTTCCGATGGTGTTTGGATGTGTTTGTAAGTGGTTGGGAAGTACTTCGGATGTCTTCCGATGGTGTTCGGATGTGTTTGTAAGTGGTTGGGAAGTACTTCGGATGTCTTCCGATGGTGTTTGGATGTGTTTGTAAGTGGTTGGGAAGTACTTCGGATGTCTTCCGATGGTGTTGGGATGTGTTTGTAAGTGGTTGGGAAGTACTTCGGATGTCTTCCGATGGTGTTCGGATGTGTTTGTAAGTGGTTGGGAAGTACTTCGGATGTCTTCCGATGGTGTTTGGATGTGTTTGTAAGTGGTTGGGAAGTACTTCGGAGGTCTTCCGATGGTGTTTGGATGTGTTTGTAAGTGGTTGGGAAGTACTTCGGATGTCTTCCGATGGTGTTCGGATGTGTTTGTAAGTGGTTGGGAAGTACTTCGGATGTCTTCCGATGGTGTTTGGATGTGTTTGTAAGTGGTTGGGAAGTACTTCGGATGTCTTCCGATGGTGTTGGGATGTGTTTGTAAGTGGTTGGGAAGTACTTCGGATGTCTTCCGATGGTGTTCGGATGTGTTTGTAAGTGGTTGGGAAGTACTTCGGATGTCTTCCGATGGTGTTTGGATGTGTTTGTAAGTGGTTGGGAAGTACTTCGGATGTCTTCCGATGGTGTTTGGATGTGTTTGTAAGTGGTTGGGAAGTACTTCGGATGTCTTCCGATGGTGTTTGGATGTGTTTGTAAGTGGTTGGGAAGTACTTTGGATGTCTTCCGATGGTATTTGGATGTGTTTGTAAGTGGTTGGGAAGTACTTTGGATGTCTTCCGATGGTGTTTGGATGTGTTTGTAAGTGGTTGGGAAGTACTTCGGATGTCTTCCGATGGTGTTTGGATGTGTTTGTTAGTGGTTGGGAAGTACTTCGGATGTCATCCGATGGTGTTTGGATGTGTTTGTAAGTGGTTGGGACGTACTTCGGATGTCATCCGATGGTGTTTGGATGTGTTTGTAAGTGGTTGGGAAGTACTTCGGATGTCTTCCGATGGTGTTTGGATGTGTTTGTAAGTGGTTGGGACGTACTTCGGATGTCATCCGATGGTGTTTGGATGTGTTTGTAAGTGGTTGGGAAGTACTTCGGATGTCTTCCGATGGTGTTTGAATGTGTTTGTAAGTGGTTGGGAAGTACTTTGGATGTCTTCCGATGGTGTTTGGATGTGTTTGTAAGTGGTTGGGAAGTACTTCGGATGTCTTCCGATGGTGTTTGGATGTGTTTGTAAGTGGTTGGGAAGTACTTTGGATGTCTTCCGATGGTGTTTGGATGTGTTTGTAAGTGGTTGGGAAGTACTTTGGATGTCTTCCGATGGTGTTTGGATGTGTTTGTAAGTGGTTGGGAAGTACTTCGGATGTCTTCCGATGGTGTTTGGATGTGTTTGTAAGTGGTTGGGAAGTACTTCGGATGTCTTCCGATGGTGTTTGGATGTGTTTGTAAGTGGTTGGGAAGTACTTCGGATGTCTTCCGATGGTGTTTGGATGTGTTTGTAAGTGGTTGGGAAGTACTTCGGATGTCTTCCGATGGTGTTTGGATGTGTTTGTAAGTGGTTGGGAAGTACTTCGGATGTCTTCCGATGGTGTTTGGATGTGTTTGTAAGTGGTTGGGAAGTACTTCGGATGTCTTCCGATGGTGTTTGGATGTGTTTGTAAGTGGTTGGGAAGTACTTCGGATGTCTTCCGATGGTGTTTGGATGTGTTTGTAAGTGGTTGGAAAGTACTTCGGATGTCTTCCGATGGTGTTTGGATGTGTTTGTTAGTGGTTGGGAAGTACTTCGGATGTCATCCGATGGTGTTTGGATGTGTTTGTAAGTGGTTGGGAAGTACTTCGGATGTCTTCCGATGGTGTTTGGATGTGTTTGTAAGTGGTTGGGAAGTACTTCGGATGTCTTCCGATGGTGTTTGGATGTGTTTGTAAGTGGTTGGGACGTACTTCGGATGTCATCCGATGGTGTTTGGATGTGTTTGTAAGTGGTTGGGAAGTACTTCGGATGTCTTCCGATGGTGTTTGAATGTGTTTGTAAGTGGTTGGGAAGTACTTTGGATGTCTTCCGATGGTGTTTGGATGTGTTTGTAAGTGGTTGGGAAGTACTTCGGATGTCTTCCGATGGTGTTTGGATGTGTTTGTAAGTGGTTGGGAAGTACTTTGGATGTCTTCCGATGGTGTTTGGATGTGTTTGTAAGTGGTTGGGAAGTACTTTGGATGTCTTCCGATGGTGTTTGGATGTGTTTGTAAGTGGTTGGGAAGTACTTCGGATGTCTTCCGATGGTGTTTGGATGTGTTTGTAAGTGGTTGGGAAGTACTTCGGATGTCTTCCGATGGTGTTTGGATGTGTTTGTAAGTGGTTGGGAAGTACTTCGGATGTCTTCCGATGGTGTTTGGATGTGTTTGTAAGTGGTTGGGAAGTACTTCGGATGTCTTCCGATGGTGTTTGGATGTGTTTGTAAGTGGTTGGGAAGTACTTCGGATGTCTTCCGATGGTGTTTGGATGTGTTTGTAAGTGGTTGGGAAGTACTTCGGATGTCTTCCGATGGTGTTTGGATGTGTTTGTAAGTGGTTGGGAAGTACTTCGGATGTCTTCCGATGGTGTTTGGATGTGTTTGTAAGTGGTTGGGAAGTACTTCGGATGTCTTCCGATGGTGTTTGGATGTGTTTGTAAGTGGTTGGGAAGTACTTCGGATGTCTTCCGATGGTGTTTGGATGTGTTTGTAAGTGGTTGGGAAGTACTTCGGATGTCTTCCGATGGTGTTTGGATGTGTTTGTAAGTGGTTGGGAAGTACTTCGGATGTCTTCCGATGGTGTTTGGATGTGTTTGTAAGTGGTTGGGAAGTACTTCGGATGTCTTCCGATGGTGTTTGAATGTGTTTGTAAGTGGTTGGGAAGTACTTTGGATGTCTTCCGATGGTGTTTGGATGTGTTTGTAAGTGGTTGGGAAGTACTTCGGATGTCTTCCGATGGTGTTTGGATGTGTTTGTAAGTGGTTGGGAAGTACTTCGGATGTCTTCCGATGGTGTTTGAATGTGTTTGTAAGTGGTTGGGAAGTACTTCGGATGTCATCCGATGGTATTTGGATGTGTTTGTAAGTGGTTGGGAAGTACTTCGGATGTCTTCCGATGGTGTTTGGATGTGTTTGTAAGTGGTTGGGAAGTACTTCGGATGTCTTCCGATGGTGTTTGAATGTGTTTGTAAGTGGTTGGGAAGTACTTTGGATGTCTTCCGATGGTGTTTGGATGTGTTTGTAAGTGGTTGGGAAGTACTTCGGATGTCTTCCGATGGTGCTCGGATGTGTTTGTAAGTGGTTGGGAAGTACTTCGGATGTCTTCCGATGGTGCTCGGATGTGTTTGTAAGTGGTTGGGAAGTACTTCGGATGTCATCCGATGGTATTTGGATGTGTTTGTAAGTGGTTGGGAAGTACTTCGGATGTCATCCGATGGTATTTGGATGTGTTTGTAAGTGGTTGGGAAGTACTTCGGATGTCTTCCGATGGTGTTTGGATGTGTTTGTAAGTGGTTGGGAAGTAGTTCGGATGTCTTCCGATGGTGTTCGGATGTGTTTGTAAGTGGTTGGGAAGTACTTCGGATGTCTTCCGATGGTGCTCGGATGTGTTTGTAAGTGGTTGGGAAGTACTTCGGATGTCTTCCGATGGTGTTTGGATGTGTTTGTAAGTGGTTGGGAAGTACTTCGGATGTCATCCGATGGTGTTTGGATGTGTTTGTAAGTGGTTGGGAAGTACTTCGGATGTCTTCCGATGGTGCTCGGATGTGTTTGTAAGTGGTTGGGAAGTACTTCGGATGTCTTCCGATGGTGTTTGGATGTGTTTGTAAGTGGTTGGGAAGTACTTCGGATGTCTTCCGATGGTGTTTGGATGTGTTTGTAAGTGGTTGGGAAGTACTTCGGATGTCATCCGATGGTGTTTGGATGTGTTTGTAAGTGGTTGGGAAGTACTTCGGATGTCTTCCGATGGTGCTCGGATGTGTTTGTAAGTGGTTGGGAAGTACTTCGGATGTCTTCCGATGGTGCTCGGATGTGTTTGTAAGTGGTTGGGAAGTACTTCGGATGTCATCCGATGGTGTTTGGATGTGTTTGTAAGTGGTTGGGAAGTACTTCGGATGTCATCCGATGGTGTTTGGATGTGTTTGTAAGTGGTTGGGAAGTACTTCGGTTGTCTTCCGATGGTGTTTGAATGTGTTTGTAAGTGGTTGGGAAGTACTTCGGATGTCTTCCGATGGTGTTTGGATGTGTTTGTAAGTGGTTGGGAAGTACTTCGGATGTCTTCCGATGGTGTTTGGATGTGTTTGTAAGTGGTTGGGAAGTACTTCGGATGTCTTCCGATGGTGTTTGGATGTGTTTGTAAGTGGTTGGGAAGTACTTCGGATGTCTTCCGATGGTGTTTGGATGTGTTTGTAAGTGGTTGGGAAGTACTTCGGATGTCTTCCGATGGTGTTTGGATGTGTTTGTAAGTGGTTGGGAAGTACTTCGGATGTCTTCCGATGGTGTTTGGATGTGTTTGTAAGTGGTTGGGAAGTACTTCGGATGTCATCCGATGGTGTTTGAATGTGTTTGTAAGTGGTTGGGAAGTACTTCGGATGTCTTCCGATGGTGTTTGGATGTGTTTGTAAGTGGTTGGGAAGTACTTCGGATGTCTTCCGATGGTGTTTGGATGTGTTTGTAAGTGGTTGGGAAGTACTTTGGATGTCTTCCGATGGTGTTTGGATATGTTTGTAAGTGGTTGGGAAGTACTTCGGATGTCTTCCGATGGTGTTCGGATGTGTTTGTTTGGGTGGGAACGATTTTCAAGTATCTCCAAAGTACGTTTTCGGTGTTTCCAAGTACTTGGGAGTGGGAAACACCGAAAATGTACGTTGGAGATGCTTGAAAATCACTCCCAAGTACTTGGAAACGTAATTTTCTGCCAAACTAGAAGAGCTAGAAGGATGCCAAGTGCATCAAACGATAGGAAATTACATTTCAAACAAAAAACATGTTTAGCAAATTAACTATAGGACGAAAGACAAAAAAGTTATAAGCGTTTGAAGGTGCAATTGAACCCTTGCACCTTCAAACGCTTATAACTTTGTTGTCTTTCTTCCGATCTCCGATTTGACCCCCATGTTTGATGTCGCAAATTTAATTTCCTTTCGATTGGTGCCAAAAGCGTCCTTCTAGCTCTTCTGGTTTTCGAGATATTCACGTTTTGTCGAAAACCTCTTTTTTAAACTTGTTCTTCTTCTTTTTGAACCCTTGCACCTTCAAACGCTTATAACTTCGTTCTCTTTCGACCAATCCGTGATTTTTTTCCTTTAATATTGTGTAGAATTTAATTACCTTTCGTTTGATGCCCCGTGCGTCCTTCTAGCACTTCTAGTTTTCGAGATATTCACGTTTTGCCGAAGACCTTTTTTCTCTACTTCTTCTTGAAGAAAGACTTAGTATAATTTACAACTCTCCCTATAACCGGTACAGCATGCGCTTACCTATACAAACCGGTCCCTTCATTCCTTGCCATGGCCACTTTTTCCAACCATTGCACCTTCAAACGCTTATAACTTTTCTGTCCTTCGTCCTATCGTAAATTTGCTAAACATGTTTTTTGTTTAAAATTTAATTTCCTTTCGTTTGGTGCGTTAAGCGTCCTTCTAGCACTTCAAGTTTTCGAGATTGGGAAGTACTTCGGTTTGTAAGTGGTTGGAAAGTACTTCGGATGTCTTCCGATGGTGTTTGGATGTGTTTGTTAGTGGTTGGGAAGTACTTCGGATGTCATCCGATGGTGTTTGGATGTGTTTGTAAGTGGTTGGGACGTACTTCGGATGTCATCCGATGGTGTTTGGATGTGTTTGTAAGTGGTTGGGAAGTACTTCGGATGTCTTCCGATGGTGTTTGGATGTGTTTGTAAGTGGTTGGGACGTACTTCGGATGTCATCCGATGGTGTTTGGATGTGTTTGTAAGTGGTTGGGAAGTACTTCGGATGTCTTCCGATGGTGTTTGAATGTGTTTGTAAGTGGTTGGGAAGTACTTTGGATGTCTTCCGATGGTGTTTGGATGTGTTTGTAAGTGGTTGGGAAGTACTTCGGATGTCTTCCGATGGTGTTTGGATGTGTTTGTAAGTGGTTGGGAAGTACTTTGGATGTCTTCCGATGGTGTTTGGATGTGTTTGTAAGTGGTTGGGAAGTACTTTGGATGTCTTCCGATGGTGTTTGGATGTGTTTGTAAGTGGTTGGGAAGTACTTCGGATGTCTTCCGATGGTGTTTGGATGTGTTTGTAAGTGGTTGGGAAGTACTTCGGATGTCATCCGATGGTATTTGGATGTGTTTGTAAGTGGTTGGGAAGTACTTCGGATGTCATCCGATGGTATTTGGATGTGTTTGTAAGTGGTTGGGAAGTACTTCGGATGTCTTCCGATGGTGTTTGGATGTGTTTGTAAGTGGTTGGGAAGTACTTCGGATGTCTTCCGATGGTGTTTGAATGTGTTTGTAAGTGGTTGGGAAGTACTTTGGATGTCTTCCGATGGTGTTTGGATGTGTTTGTAAGTGGTTGGGAAGTACTTCGGATGTCTTCCGATGGTGTTTGGATGTGTTTGTAAGTGGTTGGGAAGTACTTCGGATGTCATCCGATGGTATTTGGATGTGTTTGTAAGTGGTTGGGAAGTACTTCGGATGTCATCCGATGGTATTTGGATGTGTTTGTAAGTGGTTGGGAAGTACTTCGGATGTCTTCCGATGGTGTTTGGATGTGTTTGTAAGTGGTTGGGAAGTAGTTCGGATGTCTTCCGATGGTGTTTGGATGTGTTTGTAAGTGGTTGGGAAGTACTTCGGATGTCATCCGATGGTGTTTGAATGTGTTTGTAAGTGGTTGGGAAGTACTTCGGATGTCTTCCGATGGTGTTTGGATGTGTTTGTAAGTGGTTGGGAAGTACTTCGGATGTCTTCCGATGGTGTTCGGATGTGTTTGTAAGTGGTTGGGAAGTACTTCGGATGTCTTCCGATGGTGTTTGAATGTGTTTGTAAGTGGTTGGGAAGTACTTCGGATGTCTTCCGATGGTGTTTGGATGTGTTTGTAAGTGGTTGGGAAGTACTTCGGATGTCTTCCGATGGTGTTTGGATGTGTTTGTAAGTGGTTGGGAAGTACTTCGGATGTCTTCCGATGGTGTTTGGATGTGTTTGTAAGTGGTTGGGAAGTACTTCGGAGGTCATCCGATGGTGTTGGGATGTGTTTGTAAGTGGTTGGGAAGTACTTCGGATGTCTTCCGATGGTGTTTGGATGTGTTTGTAAGTGGTTGGGAAGTACTTCGGATGTCTTCCGATGGTGTTTGGATGTGTTTGTAAGTGGTTGGGAAGTACTTCGGATGTCTTCCGATGGTGTTCGGATGTGTTTGTAAGTGGTTGGGAAGTACTTCGGATGTCTTCCGATGGTGTTTGGATGTGTTTGTAAGTGGTTGGGAAGTACTTCGGATGTCTTCCGATGGTGTTCGGATGTGTTTGTAAGTGGTTGGGAAGTACTTCGGATGTCTTCCGATGGTGTTCGGATGTGTTTGTAAGTGGTTGGGAAGTACTTCGGATGTCTTCCGATGGTGTTCGGATGTGTTTGTAAGTGGTTGGGAAGTACTTCGGATGTCTTAGGATGGTGTTTGAATGTGTTTGTAAGTGGTTGGGAAGTACTTCGGATGTCTTCCGATGGTGTTTGGATGTGTTTGTAAGTGGTTGGGAAGTACTTCGGATGTCTTCCGATGGTGTTTGAATGTGTTTGTAAGTGGTTGGGAAGTACTTCGGATGTCTTCCGATGGTGGTTGGATGTGTTTGTAAGTGGTTGGGAAGTACTTCGGATGTCTTCCGATGGTGTTTGGATGTGTTTGTAAGTGGTTGGGAAGTACTTCGGATGTCTTCCGATGGTGTTTGGATGTGTTTACAAGTGGTTGGGAAGTGCTTCGGACGACATTTGATGGTGTTTGGATGTGTTTGCAAGTGGTTGGGAAGTGCTTCGGACGACATTTGATGGTGTTGGGATGTGTTTGCAAGTGGTTGGGAAGTGCTTCGGACGACATTTGATGGTGTTGGGATGTGTTTACAAGTGGTTGGGAAGTGCTTCGGACGACATTTGATGGTGTTTGGATGTGTTTGCAAGTGGTTGGGAAGTGCTTCGGACGACATTTGATGGTGTTGGGATGTGTTTACAAGTGGTTGGGAAGTGCTTCGGACGACATTTGATGGTGTTGGGATGTGTTGGCAAGTGGTTGGGAAGTGCTTCGGACGACATTTGATGGTGTTGGGATGTGTTTACAAGTGGTTGGGAAGTGCTTCGGATGTCTTCCGATGGTGTTTGGATGTGTTTGTAAGTGGTTGGGAAGTACTTCGGATGTCTTCCGATGGTGTTTGGATGTGTTTGTAAGTGGTTGGGAAGTACTTCGGATGTCTTCCGATGGTGTTTGAATGTGTTTGTAAGTGGTTGGGAAGTACTTCGGATGTCTTCCGATGGTGGTTGGATGTGTTTACAAGTGGTTGGGAAGTGCTTCGGACGACATTTGATGGTGTTTGGATGTGTTTGCAAGTGGTTGGGAAGTGCTTCGGACGACATTTGATGGTGTTGGGATGTGTTTGCAAGTGGTTGGGAAGTGCTTCGGACGACATTTGATGGTGTTGGGATGTGTTGGCAAGTGGTTGGGAAGTGTTTCGGACGACATTTGATGGTGTTGGGATGTGTTTACAAGTGGTTGGGAAGTGCTTCGGATGTCTTCCGATGGTGTTTGAATGTGTTTGTAAGTGGTTGGGAAGTACTTCGGATGTCTTCCGATGGTGTTTGGATGTGTTTGTAAGTGGTTGGGAAGTACTTCGGATGTCTTCCGATGGTGTTTGGATGTGTTTGTAAGTGGTTGGGAAGTACTTCGGATGTCTTCCGATGGTGTTTGGATGTGTTTACAAGTGGTTGGGAAGTGCTTCGGACGACATTTGATGGTGTTTGGATGTGTTTGCAAGTGGTTGGGAAGTGCTTCGGACGACATTTGATGGTGTTGGGATGTGTTTGCAAGTGGTTGGGAAGTGCTTCGGACGACATTTGATGGTGTTGGGATGTGTTTACAAGTGGTTGGGAAGTGCTTCGGACGACATTTGATGGTGTTGGGATGTGTTTGTAAGTGGTTGGGAAGTGCTTCGGACGACATTTGATGGTGTTGGGATGTGTTTACAAGTGGTTGGGAAGTGCTTCGGACGACATTTGATGGTGTTTGGATGTGTTTGCAAGTGGTTGGGAAGTGCTTCGGACGACATTTGATGGTGTTGGGATGTGTTTACAAGTGGTTGGGAAGTGCTTCGGACGACATTTGATGGTGTTGGGATGTGTTGGCAAGTGGTTGGGAAGTGTTTCGGACGACATTTGATGGTGTTGGGATGTGTTTACAAGTGGTTGGGAAGTGCTTCGGACGACATTTGATGGTATTGGGATGTGTTTGTAAGTGGTTGGGAAGTGCTTCGGACGACATTTGATGGTGTTGGGATGTGTTTGCAAGTGGTTGGGAAGTGCTTCGGACGACATTTGATGGTGTTTGGATGTGTTTGCAAGTGGTTGGGAAGTGCTTCGGACGACATTTGATGGTGTTGGGATGTGTTTGTAAGTGGTTGGGAAGTGCTTCGGACGACATTTGATGGTGTTGGGATGTGTTTACAAGTGGTTGGGAAGTGCTTCGGACGACATTTGATGGTGTTGGGATGTGTTTGCAAGTGGTTGGGAAGTGCTTCGGACGACATTTGATGGTGTTGGGATGTGTTTACAAGTGGTTGGGAAGTGCTTCGGACGACATTTGATGGTGTTGGGATGTGTTGGCAAGTGGTTGGGAAGTGTTTCGGACGACATTTGATGGTGTTGGGATGTGTTTACAAGTGGTTGGGAAGTGCTTCGGACGACATTTGATGGTATTGGGATGTGTTTGTAAGTGGTTGGGAAGTGCTTCGGACGACATTTGATGGTATTGGGATGTGTTTGCAAGTGGTTGGGAAGTGCTTCGGACGACATTTGATGGTGTTGGGATGTGTTGGCAAGTGGTTGGGAAGTGCTTCGGACGACATTTGATGGTGTTTGGATGTGTTTGCAAGTGGTTGGGAAGTGCTTCGGACGACATTTGATGGTATTGGGATGTGTTTGCAAGTGGTTGGGAAGTGCTTCGGACGACATTTGATGGTATTGGGATGTGTTTGCAAGTGGTTGGGAAGTGCTTCGGACGACATTTGATGGTGTTGGGATGTGTTTGTAAGTGGTTGGGAAGTACTTCGGATGTCTTCCGATGGTGTTTGGATGTGTTTGTAAGTGGTTGGGAAGTACTTCGGATGTCATCCGATGGTATTTGGATGTGTTTGTAAGTGGTTGGGAAGTACTTCGGATGTCATCCGATGGTGTTTGGATGTGTTTGTAAGTGGTTGGGAAGTACTTCGGATGTCTTCCGATGGTGTTTGGATGTGTTTGTAAGTGGTTGGGACGTACTTCGGATGTCATCCGATGGTGTTTGGATGTGTTTGTAAGTGGTTGGGAAGTACTTCGGATGTCTTCCGATGGTGTTTGAATGTGTTTGTAAGTGGTTGGGAAGTACTTTGGATGTCTTCCGATGGTGTTTGGATGTGTTTGTAAGTGGTTGGGAAGTACTTCGGATGTCTTCCGATGGTGTTTGGATGTGTTTGTAAGTGGTTGGGAAGTACTTTGGATGTCTTCCGATGGTGTTTGGATGTGTTTGTAAGTGGTTGGGAAGTACTTTGGATGTCTTCCGATGGTGTTTGGATGTGTTTGTAAGTGGTTGGGAAGTACTTCGGATGTCTTCCGATGGTGTTTGGATGTGTTTGTAAGTGGTTGGGAAGTACTTCGGATGTCATCCGATGGTATTTGGATGTGTTTGTAAGTGGTTGGGAAGTACTTCGGATGTCATCCGATGGTATTTGGATGTGTTTGTAAGTGGTTGGGAAGTACTTCGGATGTCTTCCGATGGTGTTTGGATGTGTTTGTAAGTGGTTGGGAAGTACTTCGGATGTCTTCCGATGGTGTTTGGATGTGTTTGTAAGTGGTTGGGAAGTACTTTGGATGTCTTCCGATGGTGTTTGGATGTGTTTGTAAGTGGTTGGGAAGTACTTCGGATGTCTTCCGATGGTGTTTGGATGTGTTTGTAAGTGGTTGGGAAGTACTTCGGATGTCATCCGATGGTATTTGGATGTGTTTGTAAGTGGTTGGGAAGTACTTCGGATGTCATCCGATGGTATTTGGATGTGTTTGTAAGTGGTTGGGAAGTACTTCGGATGTCTTCCGATGGTGTTTGGATGTGTTTGTAAGTGGTTGGGAAGTACTTCGGATGTCTTCCGATGGTGTTTGGATGTGTTTGTAAGTGGTTGGGAAGTACTTCGGATGTCATCCGATGGTGTTTGAATGTGTTTGTAAGTGGTTGGGAAGTACTTCGGATGTCTTCCGATGGTGTTTGGATGTGTTTGTAAGTGGTTGGGAAGTACTTCGGATGTCTTCCGATGGTGTTCGGATGTGTTTGTAAGTGGTTGGGAAGTACTTCGGATGTCTTCCGATGGTGTTTGAATGTGTTTGTAAGTGGTTGGGAAGTACTTCGGATGTCTTCCGATGGTGTTTGGATGTGTTTGTAAGTGGTTGGGAAGTACTTCGGATGTCTTCCGATGGTGTTTGGATCTGTTTGTAAGTGGTTGGGAAGTACTTCGGATGTCTTCCGATGGTGTTTGGATGTGTTTGTAAGTGGTTGGGAAGTACTTCGGAGGTCATCCGATGGTGTTGGGATGTGTTTGTAAGTGGTTGGGAAGTACTTCGGATGTCTTCCGATGGTGTTTGGATGTGTTTGTAAGTGGTTGGGAAGTACTTCGGATGTCTTCCGATGGTGTTTGGATGTGTTTGTAAGTGGTTGGGAAGTACTTCGGATGTCTTCCGATGGTGTTCGGATGTGTTTGTAAGTGGTTGGGAAGTACTTCGGATGTCTTCCGATGGTGTTTGGATGTGTTTGTAAGTGGTTGGGAAGTACTTCGGATGTCTTCCGATGGTGTTCGGATGTGTTTGTAAGTGGTTGGGAAGTACTTCGGATGTCTTCCGATGGTGTTCGGATGTGTTTGTAAGTGGTTGGGAAGTACTTCGGATGTCTTCCGATGGTGTTCGGATGTGTTTGTAAGTGGTTGGGAAGTACTTCGGATGTCTTAGGATGGTGTTTGAATGTGTTTGTAAGTGGTTGGGAAGTACTTCGGATGTCTTCCGATGGTGTTTGGATGTGTTTGTAAGTGGTTGGGAAGTACTTCGGATGTCTTCCGATGGTGTTTGAATGTGTTTGTAAGTGGTTGGGAAGTACTTCGGATGTCTTCCGATGGTGGTTGGATGTGTTTGTAAGTGGTTGGGAAGTACTTCGGATGTCTTCCGATGGTGTTTGGATGTGTTTGTAAGTGGTTGGGAAGTACTTCGGATGTCTTCCGATGGTGTTTGGATGTGTTTACAAGTGGTTGGGAAGTGCTTCGGACGACATTTGATGGTGTTTGGATGTGTTTGCAAGTGGTTGGGAAGTGCTTCGGACGACATTTGATGGTGTTGGGATGTGTTTGCAAGTGGTTGGGAAGTGCTTCGGACGACATTTGATGGTGTTGGGATGTGTTTGCAAGTGGTTGGGAAGTGCTTCGGACGACATTTGATGGTATTGGGATGTGTTTGCAAGTGGTTGGGAAGTGCTTCGGACGACATTTGATGGTGTTGGGATGTGTTTACAAGTGGTTGGGAAGTGCTTCGGACGACATTTGATGGTGTTTGGATGTGTTTGCAAGTGGTTGGGAAGTGCTTCGGACGACATTTGATGGTGTTGGGATGTGTTTACAAGTGGTTGGGAAGTGCTTCGGACGACATTTGATGGTGTTGGGATGTGTTGGCAAGTGGTTGGGAAGTGTTTCGGACGACATTTGATGGTGTTGGGATGTGTTTACAAGTGGTTGGGAAGTGCTTCGGATGTCTTCCGATGGTGTTTGGATGTGTTTGTAAGTGGTTGGGAAGTACTTCGGATGTCTTCCGATGGTGTTTGGATGTGTTTGTAAGTGGTTGGGAAGTACTTCGGATGTCTTCCGATGGTGTTTGAATGTGTTTGTAAGTGGTTGGGAAGTACTTCGGATGTCTTCCGATGGTGGTTGGATGTGTTTACAAGTGGTTGGGAAGTGCTTCGGACGACATTTGATGGTGTTTGGATGTGTTTGCAAGTGGTTGGGAAGTGCTTCGGACGACATTTGATGGTGTTGGGATGTGTTTGCAAGTGGTTGGGAAGTGCTTCGGACGACATTTGATGGTGTTGGGATGTGTTGGCAAGTGGTTGGGAAGTGTTTCGGACGACATTTGATGGTGTTGGGATGTGTTTACAAGTGGTTGGGAAGTGCTTCGGATGTCTTCCGATGGTGTTTGAATGTGTTTGTAAGTGGTTGGGAAGTACTTCGGATGTCTTCCGATGGTGTTTGGATGTGTTTGTAAGTGGTTGGGAAGTACTTCGGATGTCTTCCGATGGTGTTTGGATGTGTTTACAAGTGGTTGGGAAGTGCTTCGGACGACATTTGATGGTGTTTGGATGTGTTTGCAAGTGGTTGGGAAGTGCTTCGGACGACATTTGATGGTGTTGGGATGTGTTTGCAAGTGGTTGGGAAGTGCTTCGGACGACATTTGATGGTGTTGGGATGTGTTTACAAGTGGTTGGGAAGTGCTTCGGACGACATTTGATGGTGTTGGGATGTGTTTGTAAGTGGTTGGGAAGTGCTTCGGACGACATTTGATGGTGTTGGGATGTGTTTACAAGTGGTTGGGAAGTGCTTCGGACGACATTTGATGGTGTTTGGATGTGTTTGCAAGTGGTTGGGAAGTGCTTCGGACGACATTTGATGGTGTTGGGATGTGTTTACAAGTGGTTGGGAAGTGCTTCGGACGACATTTGATGGTGTTGGGATGTGTTGGCAAGTGGTTGGGAAGTGTTTCGGACGACATTTGATGGTGTTGGGATGTGTTTACAAGTGGTTGGGAAGTGCTTCGGACGACATTTGATGGTATTGGGATGTGTTTGTAAGTGGTTGGGAAGTGCTTCGGACGACATTTGATGGTGTTGGGATGTGTTTGCAAGTGGTTGGGAAGTGCTTCGGACGACATTTGATGGTGTTTGGATGTGTTTGCAAGTGGTTGGGAAGTGCTTCGGACGACATTTGATGGTGTTGGGATGTGTTTGTAAGTGGTTGGGAAGTGCTTCGGACGACATTTGATGGTGTTGGGATGTGTTTACAAGTGGTTGGGAAGTGCTTCGGACGACATTTGATGGTGTTGGGATGTGTTTGCAAGTGGTTGGGAAGTGCTTCGGACGACATTTGATGGTGTTGGGATGTGTTTACAAGTGGTTGGGAAGTGCTTCGGACGACATTTGATGGTGTTGGGATGTGTTGGCAAGTGGTTGGGAAGTGTTTCGGACGACATTTGATGGTGTTGGGATGTGTTTACAAGTGGTTGGGAAGTGCTTCGGACGACATTTGATGGTATTGGGATGTGTTTGTAAGTGGTTGGGAAGTGCTTCGGACGACATTTGATGGTGTTGGGATGTGTTTACAAGTGGTTGGGAAGTGCTTCGGACGACATTTGATGGTGTTGGGATGTGTTTACAAGTGGTTGGGAAGTGCTTCGGACGACATTTGATGGTGTTGGGATGTGTTTACAAGTGGTTGGGAAGTGCTTCGGACGACATTTGATGGTGTTGGGATGTGTTTACAAGTGGTTGGGAAGTGCTTCGGACGACATTTGATGGTGTTGGGATGTGTTTACAAGTGGTTGGGAAGTGCTTCGGACGACATTTGATGGTGTTTGGATGTGTTTGCAAGTGGTTGGGAAGTGCTTCGGACGACATTTGATGGTGTTTGGATGTGTTTGCAAGTGGTTGGGAAGTGCTTCGGACGACATTTGATGGTGTTGGGATGTGTTTACAAGTGGTTGGGAAGTGCTTCGGACGACATTTGATGGTGTTGGGATGTGTTTACAAGTGGTTGGGAAGTGCTTCGGACGACATTTGATGGTGTTGGGATGTGTTTACAAGTGGTTGGGAAGTGCTTCGGACGACATTTGATGGTGTTGGGATGTGTTGGCAAGTGGTTGGGAAGTGCTTCGGACGACATTTGATGGTGTTGGGATGTGTTTGCAAGTGGTTGGGAAGTGCTTCGGACGACATTTGATGGTGTTGGGATGTGTTTACAAGTGGTTGGGAAGTGCTTCGGACGACATTTGATGGTGTTGGGATGTGTTTACAAGTGGTTGGGAAGTGCTTCGGACGACATTTGATGGTATTGGGATGTGTTTGCAAGTGGTTGGGAAGTGCTTCGGACGACATTTGATGGTGTTGGGATGTGTTGGCAAGTGGTTGGGAAGTGCTTCGGACGACATTTGATGGTGTTTGGATGTGTTTGCAAGTGGTTGGGAAGTGCTTCGGACGACATTTGATGGTATTGGGATGTGTTTGCAAGTGGTTGGGAAGTGCTTCGGACGACATTTGATGGTATTGGGATGTGTTTGCAAGTGGTTGGGAAGTGCTTCGGACGACATTTGATGGTGTTGGGATGTGTTTGTAAGTGGTTGGGAAGTGCTTCGGACGACATTTGATGGTGTTGGGATGTGTTTACAAGTGGTTGGGAAGTGCTTCGGACGACATTTGATGGTGTTTGGATGTGTTTGCAAGTGGTTGGGAAGTGCTTCGGACGACATTTGATGGTGTTGGGATGTGTTTGTAAGTGGTTGGGAAGTGCTTCGGACGACATTTGATGGTGTTGGGATGTGTTTACAAGTGGTTGGGAAGTGCTTCGGACGACATTTGATGGTGTTTGGATGTGTTTGCAAGTGGTTGGGAAGTGCTTCGGACGACATTTGATGGTGTTTGGATGTGTTTGCAAGTGGTTGGGAAGTGCTTCGGACGACATTTGATGGTGTTGGGATGTGTTTACAAGTGGTTGGGAAGTGCTTCGGACGACATTTGATGGTGTTGGGATGTGTTTACAAGTGGTTGGGAAGTGCTTCGGACGACATTTGATGGTGTTGGGATGTGTTTACAAGTGGTTGGGAAGTGCTTCGGACGACATTTGATGGTGTTTGGATGTGTTTGCAAGTGGTTGGGAAGTGCTTCGGACGACATTTGATGGTGTTGGGATGTGTTTACAAGTGGTTGGGAAGTGCTTCGGACGACATTTGATGGTGTTTGGATGTGTTTGCAAGTGGTTGGGAAGTGCTTCGGACGACATTTGATGGTGTTGGGATGTGTTTACAAGTGGTTGGGAAGTGCTTCGGACGACATTTGATGGTGTTGGGATGTGTTGGCAAGTGGTTGGGAAGTGCTTCGGACGACATTTGATGGTGTTTGGATGTGTTTGCAAGTGGTTGGGAAGTGCTTCGGACGACATTTGATGGTGTTGGGATGTGTTTGTAAGTGGTTGGGAAGTGCTTCGGACGACATTTGATGGTGTTGGGATGTGTTTGCAAGTGGTTGGGAAGTGCTTCGGACGACATTTGATGGTGTTGGGATGTGTTTGTAAGTGGTTGGGAAGTGCTTCGGACGACATTTGATGGTGTTGGGATGTGTTTACAAGTGGTTGGGAAGTGCTTCGGACGACATTTGATGGTGTTGGGATGTGTTGGCAAGTGGTTGGGAAGTGCTTCGGACGACATTTGATGGTGTTGGGATGTGTTTGTAAGTGGTTGGGAAGTGCTTCGGACGACATTTGATGGTGTTGGGATGTGTTTACAAGTGGTTGGGAAGTGCTTCGGACGACATTTGATGGTGTTGGGATGTGTTTGCAAGTATTTGGGAAGTGCTTCGGACGACATTTGATGGTGTTGGGATGTGTTTGTAAGTGGTTGGGAAGTGCTTCGGACGACATTTGATGGTGTTGGGATGTGTTTACAAGTGGTTGGGAAGTGCTTCGGACGACATTTGATGGTGTTTGGATGTGTTTGCAAGTGGTTGGGAAGTGCTTCGGACGACATTTGATGGTGTTGGGATGTGTTTACAAGTGGTTGGGAAGTGCTTCGGACGACATTTGATGGTGTTGGGATGTGTTTGTAAGTGGTTGGGAAGTGCTTCGGACGACATTTGATGGTGTTGGGATGTGTTTACAAGTGGTTGGGAAGTGCTTCGGACGACATTTGATGGTGTTTGGATGTGTTTGCAAGTGGTTGGGAAGTGCTTCGGACGACATTTGATGGTGTTGGGATGTGTTTACAAGTGGTTGGGAAGTGCTTCGGACGACATTTGATGGTGTTGGGATGTGTTTACAAGTGGTTGGGAAGTGCTTCGGACGACATTTGATGGTGTTTGGATGTGTTTGCAAGTGGTTGGGAAGTGCTTCGGACGACATTTGATGGTGTTGGGATGTGTTTACAAGTGGTTGGGAAGTGCTTCGGACGACATTTGATGGTGTTGGGATGTGTTTGCAAGTGGTTGGGAAGTGCTTCGGACGACATTTGATGGTGTTTGGATGTGTTTGCAAGTGGTTGGGAAGTGCTTCGGACGACATTTGATGGTGTTGGGATGTGTTTACAAGTGGTTGGGAAGTGCTTCGGACGACATTTGATGGTGTTTGGATGTGTTTGCAAGTGGTTGGGAAGTGCTTCGGACGACATTTGATGGTATTGGGATGTGTTTACAAGTGGTTGGGAAGTGCTTCGGACGACATTTGATGGTGTTGGGATGTGTTTGCAAGTGGTTGGGAAGTGCTTCGGACGACATTTGATGGTGTTGGGATGTGTTTGTAAGTGGTTGGGAAGTGCTTCGGACGACATTTGATGGTGTTGGGATGTGTTTACAAGTGGTTGGGAAGTGCTTCGGACGACATTTGATGGTATTGGGATGTGTTTGCAAGTGGTTGGGAAGTACTTCGGACGACATTTGATGGTGTTGGGATGTGTTTGTAAGTGGTTAGGAAGTGCTTCGGACGACATTTGATGGTGTTGGGATGTGTTTGCAAGTGGTTGGGAAGTGCTTCGGACGACATTTGATGGTGTTGGGATGTGTTTGTAAGTGGTTGGGAAGTGCTTCGGACGACATTTGATGGTGTTGGGATGTGTTTACAAGTGGTTGGGAAGTGCTTCGGACGACATTTGATGGTGTTTGGATGTGTTTGCAAGTGGTTGGGAAGTGCTTCGGACGACATTTGATGGTGTTGGGATGTGTTTACAAGTGGTTGGGAAGTGCTTCGGACGACATTTGATGGTGTTGGGATGTGTTTACAAGTGGTTGGGAAGTGCTTCGGACGACATTTGATGGTGTTTGGATGTGTTTGCAAGTGGTTGGGAAGTGCTTCGGACGACATTTGATGGTGTTGGGATGTGTTTGCAAGTGGTTGGGAAGTGCTTCGGACGACATTTGATGGTGTTTGGATGTGTTGGCAAGTGGTTGGGAAGTGCTTCGGACGACATTTGATGGTGTTTGGATGTGTTTGCAAGTGGTTGGGAAGTGCTTCGGACGACATTTGATGGTGTTGGGATGTGTTTGCAAGTGGTTGGGAAGTGCTTCGGACGACATTTGATGGTGTTTGGATGTGTTTGCAAGTGGTTGGGAAGTGCTTCGGACGACATTTGATGGTGTTGGGATGTGTTTACAAGTGGTTGGGAAGTGCTTCGGACGACATTTGATGGTGTTGGGATGTGTTGGCAAGTGGTTGGGAAGTGTTTCGGACGACATTTGATGGTGTTTGGATGTGTTTGCAAGTGGTTGGGAAGTGCTTCGGACGACATTTGATGGTGTTGGGATGTGTTTGTAAGTGGTTGGGAAGTGCTTCGGACGACATTTGATGGTGTTGGGATGTGTTTACAAGTGGTTGGGAAGTGCTTCGGACGACATTTGATGGTGTTTGGATGTGTTTGCAAGTGGTTGGGAAGTGCTTCGGACGACATTTGATGGTGTTGGGATGTGTTTGTAAGTGGTTGGGAAGTGCTTCGGACGACATTTGATGGTGTTGGGATGTGTTTACAAGTGGTTGGGAAGTGCTTCGGACGACATTTGATGGTGTTTGGATGTGTTTGCAAGTGGTTGGGAAGTGCTTCGGACGACATTTGATGGTGTTGGGATGTGTTTACAAGTGGTTGGGAAGTGCTTCGGACGACATTTGATGGTGTTGGGATGTGTTGGCAAGTTGTTGGGAAGTGCTTCGGACGACATTTGATGGTGTTGGGATGTGTTTGCAAGTGGTTGGGAAGTGCTTCGGACGACATTTGATGGTATTGGGATGTGTTTGCAAGTGGTTGGGAAGTGCTTCGGACGACATTTGATGGTATTGGGATGTGTTTGCAAGTGGTTGGGAAGTGCTTCGGACGACATTTGATGGTGTTTGGATGTGTTTGCAAGTGGTTGGGAAGTGCTTCGGACGACATTTGATGGTGTTGGGATGTGTTTACAAGTGGTTGGGAAGTGCTTCGGACGACATTTGATGGTGTTGGGATGTGTTTACAAGTGGTTGGGAAGTGCTTCGGACGACATTTGATGGTGTTTGGATGTGTTTGCAAGTGGTTGGGAAGTGCTTCGGACGACATTTGATGGTGTTGGGATGTGTTTACAAGTGGTTGGGAAGTGCTTCGGACGACATTTGATGGTGTTGGGATGTGTTGGCAAGTTGTTGGGAAGTGCTTCGGACGACATTTGATGGTGTTGGGATGTGTTTGCAAGTGGTTGGGAAGTGCTTCGGACGACATTTGATGGTATTGGGATGTGTTTGCAAGTGGTTGGGAAGTGCTTCGGACGACATTTGATGGTATTGGGATGTGTTTGCAAGTGGTTGGGAAGTGCTTCGGACGACATTTGATGGTGTTTGGATGTGTTTGCAAGTGGTTGGGAAGTGCTTCGGACGACATTTGATGGTGTTGGGATGTGTTTACAAGTGGTTGGGAAGTGCTTCGGACGACATTTGATGGTGTTTGGATGTGTTTGCAAGTGGTTGGGAAGTGCTTCGGACGACATTTGATGGTGTTTGGATGTGTTTGCAAGTGGTTGGGAAGTGCTTCGGACGACATTTGATGGTGTTGGGATGTGTTTACAAGTGGTTGGGAAGTGCTTCGGACGACATTTGATGGTGTTGGGATGTGTTTACAAGTGGTTAGGAAGTGCTTCGGACGACATTTGATGGTGTTGGGATGTGTTTACAAGTGGTTGGGAAGTGCTTCGGACGACATTTGATGGTGTTTGGATGTGTTTGCAAGTGGTTGGGAAGTGCTTCGGACGACATTTGATGGTATTGGGATGTGTTTGCAAGTGGTTGGGAAGTGCTTCGGAAGTGGTTGGGAAGTGCTTCGGACGACATTTGATGGTGTTTGGATGTGTTTACAAGTGGTTGGGAAGTGCTTCGGACGACATTTGATGGTGTTTGGATGTGTTTGCAAGTGGTTGGGAAGTGCTTCGGACGACATTTGATGGTGTTGGGATGTGTTTACAAGTTGTTGGGAAGTGCTTCGGACGACATTTGATGGTGTTGGGATGTGTTTGCAAGTGGTTGGGAAGTGCTTCGGACGACATTTGATGGTATTGGGATGTGTTTGCAAGTGGTTGGGAAGTGCTTCGGACGACATTTGATGGTATTGGGATGTGTTTGCAAGTGGTTGGGAAGTGCTTCGGACGACATTTGATGGTGTTTGGATGTGTTTGCAAGTGGTTGGGAAGTGCTTCGGACGACATTTGATGGTGTTGGGATGTGTTTACAAGTGGTTGGGAAGTGCTTCGGACGACATTTGATGGTGTTTGGATGTGTTTGCAAGTGGTTGGGAAGTGCTTCGGACGACATTTGATGGTGTTTGGATGTGTTTGCAAGTGGTTGGGAAGTGCTTCGGACGACATTTGATGGTGTTGGGATGTGTTTGTAAGTGGTTGGGAAGTGCTTCGGACGACATTTGATGGTGTTGGGATGTGTTTGTAAGTGGTTGGGAAGTGCTTCGGACGACATTTGATGGTGTTGGGATGTGTTTGCAAGTGGTTGGGAAGTGCTTCGGACGACATTTGATGGTGTTGGGATGTGTTTGTAAGTGGTTGGGAAGTGCTTCGGACGACATTTGATGGTGTTGGGATGTGTTTGTAAGTGGTTGGGAAGTGCTTCGGACGACATTTGATGGTGTTGGGATGTGTTTACAAGTGGTTGGGAAGTGCTTCGGACGACATTTGATGGTGTTGGGATGTGTTTACAAGTGGTTGGGAAGTGCTTCGGACGACATTTGATGGTATTGGGATGTGTTTGCAAGTGGTTGGGAAGTGCTTCGGACGACATTTGATGGTGTTGGGATGTGTTTACAAGTGGTTGGGAAGTGCTTCGGACGACATTTGATGGTGTTTGGATGTGTTTGCAAGTGGTTGGGAAGTGCTTCGGACGACATTTGATGGTGTTTGGATGTGTTTACAAGTGGTTGGGAAGTGCTTCGGACGACATTTGATGGTGTTGGGATGTGTTTACAAGTGGTTGGGAAGTGCTTCGGACGACATTTGATGGTGTTTGGATGTGTTTGCAAGTGGTTGGGAAGTGCTTCGGACGACATTTGATGGTGTTTGGATGTGTTTGCAAGTGGTTGGGAAGTGCTTCGGACGACATTTGATGGTGTTTGGATGTGTTTGCAAGTGGTTGGGAAGTGCTTCGGACGACATTTGATGGTGTTGGGATGTGTTTGCAAGTGGTTGGGAAGTGCTTCGGACGACATTTGATGGTGTTGGGATGTGTTTGCAAGTGGTTGGGAAGTGCTTCGGACGACATTTGATGGTGTTTGGATGTGTTTGCAAGTGGTTGGGAAGTGCTTCGGACGACATTTGATGGTGTTGGGATGTGTTTGTAAGTGGTTGGGAAGTGCTTCGGACGACATTTGATGGTGTTGGGATGTGTTTACAAGTGGTTGGGAAGTGCTTCGGACGACATTTGATGGTGTTTGGATGTGTTTGCAAGTGGTTGGGAAGTGCTTCGGACGACATTTGATGGTGTTTGGATGTGTTTGCAAGTGGTTGGGAAGTGCTTCGGACGACATTTGATGGTGTTGGGATGTGTTTGCAAGTGGTTGGGAAGTGCTTCGGACGACATTTGATGGTGTTGGGATGTGTTTGCAAGTGGTTGGGAAGTGCTTCGGACGACATTTGATGGTGTTTGGATGTGTTTGCAAGTGGTTGGGAAGTGCTTCGGACGACATTTGATGGTGTTGGGATGTGTTTGTAAGTGGTTGGGAAGTGCTTCGGACGACATTTGATGGTGTTGGGATGTGTTTACAAGTGGTTGGGAAGTGCTTCGGACGACATTTGATGGTGTTTGGATGTGTTTGCAAGTGGTTGGGAAGTGCTTCGGACGACATTTGATGGTGTTTGGATGTGTTTGCAAGTGGTTGGGAAGTGCTTCGGACGACATTTGATGGTGTTTGGATGTGTTTGCAAGTGGTTGGGAAGTGCTTCGGACGACATTTGATGGTGTTGGGATGTGTTTGCAAGTGGTTGGGAAGTGCTTCGGACGACATTTGATGGTGTTGGGATGTGTTTGCAAGTGGTTGGGAAGTGCTTCGGACGACATTTGATGGTGTTTGGATGTGTTTGCAAGTGGTTGGGAAGTGCTTCGGACGACATTTGATGGTGTTGGGATGTGTTTGTAAATGGTTGGGAAGTGCTTCGGACGACATTTGATGGTGTTGGGATGTGTTTACAAGTGGTTGGGAAGTGCTTCGGACGACATTTGATGGTGTTTGGATGTGTTTGCAAGTGGTTGGGAAGTGCTTCGGACGACATTTGATGGTGTTTGGATGTGTTTGCAAGTGGTTGGGAAGTGCTTCGGACGACATTTGATGGTATTGGGATGTGTTTGCAAGTGGTTGGGAAGTGCTTCGGACGACATTTGATGGTGTTGGGATGTGTTTACAAGTGGTTGGGAAGTGCTTCGGACGACATTTGATGGTGTTGGGATGTGTTTACAAGTGGTTGGGAAGTGCTTCGGACGACATTTGATGGTGTTTGGATGTGTTTGCAAGTGGTTGGGAAGTGCTTCGGACGACATTTGATGGTGTTGGGATGTGTTTGCAAGTGGTTGGGAAGTGCTTCGGACGACATTTGATGGTGTTGGGATGTGTTTGCAAGTGGTTGGGAAGTGCTTCGGACGACATTTGATGGTGTTTGGATGTGTTTGCAAGTGGTTGGGAAGTGCTTCGGACGACATTTGATGGTGTTGGGATGTGTTTGTAAATGGTTGGGAAGTGCTTCGGACGACATTTGATGGTGTTGGGATGTGTTTACAAGTGGTTGGGAAGTGCTTCGGACGACATTTGATGGTGTTTGGATGTGTTTGCAAGTGGTTGGGAAGTGCTTCGGACGACATTTGATGGTGTTGGGATGTGTTTGTAAATGGTTGGGAAGTGCTTCGGACGACATTTGATGGTGTTGGGATGTGTTTACAAGTGGTTGGGAAGTGCTTCGGACGACATTTGATGGTGTTTGGATGTGTTTGCAAGTGGTTGGGAAGTGCTTCGGACGACATTTGATGGTGTTTGGATGTGTTTGCAAGTGGTTGGGAAGTGCTTCGGACGACATTTGATGGTGTTTGGATGTGTTTACAAGTGGTTGGGAAGTGCTTCGGACGACATTTGATGGTGTTTGGATGTGTTTGCAAGTGGTTGGGAAGTGCTTCGGACGACATTTGATGGTGTTGGGATGTGTTTACAAGTGGTTGGGAAGTGCTTCGGACGACATTTGATGGTGTTTGGATGTGTTTGCAAGTGGTTGGGAAGTGCTTCGGACGACATTTGATGGTGTTTGGATGTGTTTGCAAGTGGTTGGGAAGTGCTTCGGACGACATTTGATGGTGTTTGGATGTGTTTGCAAGTGGTTGGGAAGTGCTTCGGACGACATTTGATGGTGTTGGGATGTGTTTGCAAGTGGTTGGGAAGTGCTTCGGACGACATTTGATGGTGTTTGGATGTGTTTGTAAGTGGTTGGGAAGTGCTTCGGACGACATTTGATGGTGTTTGGATGTGTTTGCAAGTGGTTGGGAAGTGCTTCGGACGACATTTGATGGTGTTGGGATGTGTTTGTAAATGGTTGGGAAGTGCTTCGGACGACATTTGATGGTGTTGGGATGTGTTTGCAAGTGGTTGGGAAGTGCTTCGGACGACATTTGATGGTGTTTGGATGTGTTTGCAAGTGGTTGGGAAGTGCTTCGGACGACATTTGATGGTGTTGGGATGTGTTTGTAAATGGTTGGGAAGTGCTTCGGACGACATTTGATGGTGTTGGGATGTGTTTACAAGTGGTTGGGAAGTGCTTCGGACGACATTTGATGGTGTTTGGATGTGTTTGCAAGTGGTTGGGAAGTGCTTCGGACGACATTTGATGGTGTTGGGATGTGTTTGCAAGTGGTTGGGAAGTGCTTCGGACGACATTTGATGGTGTTGGGATGTGTTTGTAAATGGTTGGGAAGTGCTTCGGACGACATTTGATGGTGTTGGGATGTGTTTACAAGTGGTTGGGAAGTGCTTCGGACGACATTTGATGGTGTTGGGATGTGTTTACAAGTGGTTGGGAAGTGCTTCGGACGACATTTGATGGTGTTTGGATGTGTTTGCAAGTGGTTGGGAAGTGCTTCGGACGACATTTGATGGTGTTTGGATGTGTTTGCAAGTGGTTGGGAAGTGCTTCGGACGACATTTGATGGTGTTGGGATGTGTTTGTAAGTGGTTGGGAAGTGCTTCGGACGACATTTGATGGTGTTGGGATGTGTTTACAAGTGGTTGGGAAGTGCTTCGGACGACATTTGATGGTGTTTGGATGTGTTTGCAAGTGGTTGGGAAGTGCTTCGGACGACATTTGATGGTGTTTGGATGTGTTTGCAAGTGGTTGGGAAGTGCTTCGGACGACATTTGATGGTGTTTGGATGTGTTTGCAAGTGGTTGGGAAGTGCTTCGGACGACATTTGATGGTGTTGGGATGTGTTTGCAAGTGGTTGGGAAGTGCTTCGGACGACATTTGATGGTGTTTGGATGTGTTTGTAAGTGGTTGGGAAGTGCTTCGGACGACATTTGATGGTGTTTGGATGTGTTTGCAAGTGGTTGGGAAGTGCTTCGGACGACATTTGATGGTATTGGGATGTGTTTGCAAGTGGTTGGGAAGTGCTTCGGACGACATTTGATGGTGTTGGGATGTGTTTACAAGTGGTTGGGAAGTGCTTCGGACGACATTTGATGGTGTTTGGATGTGTTTGCAAGTGGTTGGGAAGTGCTTCGGACGACATTTGATGGTGTTTGGATGTGTTTGCAAGTGGTTGGGAAGTGCTTCGGACGACATTTGATGGTATTGGGATGTGTTTGCAAGTGGTTGGGAAGTGCTTCGGACGACATTTGATGGTGTTGGGATGTGTTTGCAAGTGGTTGGGAAGTGCTTCGGACGACATTTGATGGTGTTGGGATGTGTTTGCAAGTGGTTGGGAAGTGCTTCGGACGACATTTGATGGTGTTTGGATGTGTTTGCAAGTGGTTGGGAAGTGCTTCGGACGACATTTGATGGTGTTTGGATGTGTTTGCAAGTGGTTGGGAAGTGCTTCGGACGACATTTGATGGTGTTGGGATGTGTTTACAAGTGGTTGGGAAGTGCTTCGGACGACATTTGATGGTGTTTGGATGTGTTTGCAAGTGGTTGGGAAGTGCTTCGGACGACATTTGATGGTGTTTGGATGTGTTTGCAAGTGGTTGGGAAGTGCTTCGGACGACATTTGATGGTGTTTGGATGTGTTTGCAAGTGGTTGGGAAGTGCTTCGGACGACATTTGATGGTATTGGGATGTGTTTGCAAGTGGTTGGGAAGTGCTTCGGACGACATTTGATGGTGTTGGGATGTGTTTACAAGTGGTTGGGAAGTGCTTCGGACGACATTTGATGGTGTTGGGATGTGTTTACAAGTGGTTGGGAAGTGCTTCGGACGACATTTGATGGTGTTTGGATGTGTTTGCAAGTGGTTGGGAAGTGCTTCGGACGACATTTGATGGTGTTTGGATGTGTTTGCAAGTGGTTGGGAAGTGCTTCGGACGACATTTGATGGTGTTGGGATGTGTTTGCAAGTGGTTGGGAAGTGCTTCGGACGACATTTGATGGTGTTTGGATGTGTTTGCAAGTGGTTGGGAAGTGCTTCGGACGACATTTGATGGTGTTTGGATGTGTTTGCAAGTGGTTGGGAAGTGCTTCGGACGACATTTGATGGTGTTGGGATGTGTTTACAAGTGGTTGGGAAGTGCTTCGGACGACATTTGATGGTGTTTGGATGTGTTTGCAAGTGGTTGGGAAGTGCTTCGGACGACATTTGATGGTGTTTGGATGTGTTTGCAAGTGGTTGGGAAGTGCTTCGGACGACATTTGATGGTGTTTGGATGTGTTTGCAAGTGGTTGGGAAGTGCTTCGGACGACATTTGATGGTGTTTGGATGTGTTTGCAAGTGGTTGGGAAGTGCTTCGGACGACATTTGATGGTGTTTGGATGTGTTTGCAAGTGGTTGGGAAGTGCTTCGGACGACATTTGATGGTGTTTGGATGTGTTTGCAAGTGGTTGGGAAGTGCTTCGGACGACATTTGATGGTGTTGGGATGTGTTTGCAAGTGGTTGGGAAGTGCTTCGGACGACATTTGATGGTGTTTGGATGTGTTTGCAAGTGGTTGGGAAGTGCTTCGGACGACATTTGATGGTGTTGGGATGTGTTTGCAAGTGGTTGGGAAGTGCTTCGGACGACATTTGATGGTATTGGGATGTGTTTGCAAGTGGTTGGGAAGTGCTTCGGACGACATTTGATGGTGTTTGGATGTGTTTGCAAGTGGTTGGGAAGTGCTTCGGACGACATTTGATGGTGTTGGGATGTGTTTACAAGTGGTTGGGAAGTGCTTCGGACGACATTTGATGGTATTGGGATGTGTTTGCAAGTGGTTGGGAAGTGCTTCGGACGACATTTGATGGTATTGGGATGTGTTTGCAAGTGGTTGGGAAGTGCTTCGGACGACATTTGATGGTGTTTGGATGTGTTTGCAAGTGGTTGGGAAGTGCTTCGGACGACATTTGATGGTGTTGGGATGTGTTTACAAGTGGTTGGGAAGTGCTTCGGACGACATTTGATGGTGTTTGGATGTGTTTGCAAGTGGTTGGGAAGTGCTTCGGACGACATTTGATGGTGTTGGGATGTGTTTACAAGTGGTTGGGAAGTACTTCGGACGACATTTGATGGTGTTGGGATGTGTTTGCAAGTGGTTGGGAAGTGCTTCGGACGACATTTGATGGTGTTTGGATGTGTTTGCAAGTGGTTGGGAAGTGCTTCGGACGACATTTGATGGTGTTGGGATGTGTTTACAAGTGGTTGGGAAGTGCTTCGGACGACATTTGATGGTGTTTGGATGTGTTTGTAAGTGGTTGGGAAGTGCTTCGGACGACATTTGATGGTGTTGGGATGTGTTTACAAGTGGTTGGGAAGTGCTTCGGACGACATTTGATGGTGTTTGGATGTGTTTGCAAGTGGTTGGGAAGTGCTTCGGACGACATTTGATGGTATTGGGATGTGTTTGCAAGTGGTTGGGAAGTGCTTCGGACGACATTTGATGGTATTGGGATGTGTTTGCAAGTGGTTGGGAAGTGCTTCGGACGACATTTGATGGTATTGGGATGTGTTTGCAAGTGGTTGGGAAGTGCTTCGGACGACATTTGATGGTATTGGGATGTGTTTACAAGTGGTTGGGAAGTGCTTCGGACGACATTTGATGGTGTTTGGATGTGTTTGCAAGTGGTTGGGAAGTGCTTCGGACGACATTTGATGGTATTGGGATGTGTTTGTAAGTGGTTGGGAAGTGCTTCGGACGACATTTGATGGTGTTGGGATGTGTTTACAAGTGGTTGGGAAGTGCTTCGGACGACATTTGATGGTGTTTGGATGTGTTTGCAAGTGGTTGGGAAGTGCTTCGGACGACATTTGATGGTATTGGGATGTGTTTGTAAGTGGTTGGGAAGTGCTTCGGACGACATTTGATGGTGTTGGGATGTGTTTACAAGTGGTTGGGAAGTGCTTCGGACGACATTTGATGGTATTGGGATGTGTTTGCAAGTGGTTGGGAAGTGCTTCGGACGACATTTGATGGTATTGGGATGTGTTTGTAAGTGGTTGGGAAGTGCTTCGGACGACATTTGATGGTATTGGGATGTGTTTACAAGTGGTTGGGAAGTACTTCGGACGACATTTGATGGTGTTGGGATGTGTTTACAAGTGGTTGGGAAGTGCTTCGGACGACATTTGATGGTGTTTGGATGTGTTTGCAAGTGGTTGGGAAGTGCTTCGGACGACATTTGATGGTGTTGGGATGTGTTTACAAGTGGTTGGGAAGTACTTCGGACGACATTTGATGGTGTTGGGATGTGTTTGCAAGTGGTTGGGAAGTGCTTCGGACGACATTTGATGGTGTTTGGATGTGTTTGCAAGTGGTTGGGAAGTGCTTCGGACGACATTTGATGGTGTTGGGATGTGTTTACAAGTGGTTGGGAAGTGCTTCGGACGACATTTGATGGTGTTTGGATGTGTTTGTAAGTGGTTGGGAAGTGCTTCGGACGACATTTGATGGTATTGGGATGTGTTTGTAAGTGGTTGGGAAGTGCTTCGGACGACATTTGATGGTGTTGGGATGTGTTTACAAGTGGTTGGGAAGTGCTTCGGACGACATTTGATGGTATTGGGATGTGTTTGCAAGTGGTTGGGAAGTGCTTCGGACGACATTTGATGGTATTGGGATGTGTTTGCAAGTGGTTGGGAAGTGCTTCGGACGACATTTGATGGTGTTTGGATGTGTTTGCAAGTGGTTGGGAAGTGCTTCGGACGACATTTGATGGTATTGGGATGTGTTTGTAAGTGGTTGGGAAGTGCTTCGGACGACATTTGATGGTGTTGGGATGTGTTTGCAAGTGGTTGGGAAGTGCTTCGGACGACATTTGATGGTATTGGGATGTGTTTGCAAGTGGTTGGGAAGTGCTTCGGACGACATTTGATGGTATTGGGATGTGTTTACAAGTGGTTGGGAAGTGCTTCGGACGACATTTGATGGTGTTTGGATGTGTTTGCAAGTGGTTGGGAAGTGCTTCGGACGACATTTGATGGTATTGGGATGTGTTTGTAAGTGGTTGGGAAGTGCTTCGGACGACATTTGATGGTGTTGGGATGTGTTTACAAGTGGTTGGGAAGTGCTTCGGACGACATTTGATGGTATTGGGATGTGTTTGCAAGTGGTTGGGAAGTGCTTCGGACGACATTTGATGGTATTGGGATGTGTTTGCAAGTGGTTGGGAAGTGCTTCGGACGACATTTGATGGTGTTTGGATGTGTTTGCAAGTGGTTGGGAAGTGCTTCGGACGACATTTGATGGTGTTGGGATGTGTTTACAAGTGGTTGGGAAGTGCTTCGGACGACATTTGATGGTGTTTGGATGTGTTTGCAAGTGGTTGGGAAGTGCTTCGGACGACATTTGATGGTGTTGGGATGTGTTTACAAGTGGTTGGGAAGTACTTCGGACGACATTTGATGGTGTTGGGATGTGTTTGCAAGTGGTTGGGAAGTGCTTCGGACGACATTTGATGGTGTTTGGATGTGTTTGCAAGTGGTTGGGAAGTGCTTCGGACGACATTTGATGGTGTTGGGATGTGTTTGCAAGTGGTTGGGAAGTGCTTCGGACGACATTTGATGGTGTTGGGATGTGTTTACAAGTGGTTGGGAAGTGCTTCGGACGACATTTGATGGTGTTTGGATGTGTTTGCAAGTGGTTGGGAAGTGCTTCGGACGACATTTGATGGTATTGGGATGTGTTTGTAAGTGGTTGGGAAGTGCTTCGGACGACATTTGATGGTGTTGGGATGTGTTTACAAGTGGTTGGGAAGTGCTTCGGACGACATTTGATGGTATTGGGATGTGTTTGCAAGTGGTTGGGAAGTGCTTCGGACGACATTTGATGGTGTTGGGATGTGTTTGCAAGTGGTTGGGAAGTGCTTCGGACGACATTTGATGGTGTTTGGATGTGTTTGCAAGTGGTTGGGAAGTGCTTCGGACGACATTTGATGGTGTTTGGATGTGTTTGCAAGTGGTTGGGAAGTGCTTCGGACGACATTTGATGGTGTTGGGATGTGTTTACAAGTGGTTGGGAAGTACTTCGGACGACATTTGATGGTGTTGGGATGTGTTTGCAAGTGGTTGGGAAGTGCTTCGGACGACATTTGATGGTGTTTGGATGTGTTTGCAAGTGGTTGGGAAGTGCTTCGGACGACATTTGATGGTGTTGGGATGTGTTTGCAAGTGGTTGGGAAGTGCTTCGGACGACATTTGATGGTGTTGGGATGTGTTTACAAGTGGTTGGGAAGTGCTTCGGACGACATTTGATGGTGTTTGGATGTGTTTGCAAGTGGTTGGGAAGTGCTTCGGACGACATTTGATGGTATTGGGATGTGTTTGTAAGTGGTTGGGAAGTGCTTCGGACGACATTTGATGGTGTTGGGATGTGTTTACAAGTGGTTGGGAAGTGCTTCGGACGACATTTGATGGTATTGGGATGTGTTTGCAAGTGGTTGGGAAGTGCTTCGGACGACATTTGATGGTGTTGGGATGTGTTTGCAAGTGGTTGGGAAGTGCTTCGGACGACATTTGATGGTGTTTGGATGTGTTTGCAAGTGGTTGGGAAGTGCTTCGGACGACATTTGATGGTGTTGGGATGTGTTTGCAAGTGGTTGGGAAGTGCTTCGGACGACATTTGATGGTGTTTGGATGTGTTTGCAAGTGGTTGGGAAGTGCTTCGGACGACATTTGATGGTGTTTGGATGTGTTTGCAAGTGGTTGGGAAGTGCTTCGGACGACATTTGATGGTGTTGGGATGTGTTTACAAGTGGTTGGGAAGTACTTCGGACGACATTTGATGGTGTTGGGATGTGTTTGCAAGTGGTTGGGAAGTGCTTCGGACGACATTTGATGGTGTTTGGATGTGTTTGCAAGTGGTTGGGAAGTGCTTCGGACGACATTTGATGGTGTTGGGATGTGTTTGCAAGTGGTTGGGAAGTGCTTCGGACGACATTTGATGGTGTTGGGATGTGTTTACAAGTGGTTGGGAAGTGCTTCGGACGACATTTGATGGTGTTTGGATGTGTTTGCAAGTGGTTGGGAAGTGCTTCGGACGACATTTGATGGTATTGGGATGTGTTTGTAAGTGGTTGGGAAGTGCTTCGGACGACATTTGATGGTGTTGGGATGTGTTTACAAGTGGTTGGGAAGTGCTTCGGACGACATTTGATGGTATTGGGATGTGTTTGCAAGTGGTTGGGAAGTGCTTCGGACGACATTTGATGGTGTTGGGATGTGTTTGCAAGTGGTTGGGAAGTGCTTCGGACGACATTTGATGGTGTTTGGATGTGTTTGCAAGTGGTTGGGAAGTGCTTCGGACGACATTTGATGGTATTGGGATGTGTTTGCAAGTGGTTGGGAAGTGCTTCGGACGACATTTGATGGTGTTTGGATGTGTTTACAAGTGGTTGGGAAGTGCTTCGGACGACATTTGATGGTGTTTGGATGTGTTTACAAGTGGTTGGGAAGTGCTTCGGACGACATTTGATGGTGTTTGGATGTGTTTGCAAGTGGTTGGGAAGTGCTTCGGACGACATTTGATGGTGTTTGGATGTGTTTGCAAGTGGTTGGGAAGTGCTTCGGACGACATTTGATGGTGTTTGGATGTGTTTGCAAGTGGTTGGGAAGTGCTTCGGACGACATTTGATGGTGTTTGGATGTGTTTACAAGTGGTTGGGAAGTGCTTCGGACGACATTTGATGGTGTTTGGATGTGTTTGCAAGTGGTTGGGAAGTGCTTCGGACGACATTTGATGGTGTTTGGATGTGTTTGCAAGTGGTTGGGAAGTGCTTCGGACGACATTTGATGGTATTGGGATGTGTTTGCAAGTGGTTGGGAAGTGCTTCGGACGACATTTGATGGTGTTTGGATGTGTTTACAAGTGGTTGGGAAGTGCTTCGGACGACATTTGATGGTGTTGGGATGTGTTTGCAAGTGGTTGGGAAGTGCTTCGGACGACATTTGATGGTGTTTGGATGTGTTTGCAAGTGGTTGGGAAGTGCTTCGGACGACATTTGATGGTATTGGGATGTGTTTGCAAGTGGTTGGGAAGTGCTTCGGACGACATTTGATGGTGTTTGGATGTGTTTACAAGTGGTTGGGAAGTGCTTCGGACGACATTTGATGGTGTTTGGATGTGTTTACAAGTGGTTGGGAAGTGCTTCGGACGACATTTGATGGTGTTTGGATGTGTTTGCAAGTGGTTGGGAAGTGCTTCGGACGACATTTGATGGTGTTTGGATGTGTTTGCAAGTGGATGGGAAGTGCTTCGGACGACATTTGATGGTGTTGGGATGTGTTTGCAAGTGGTTGGGAAGTGCTTCGGACGACATTTGATGGTGTTTGGATGTGTTTGCAAGTGGTTGGGAAGTGCTTCGGACGACATTTGATGGTGTTTGGATGTGTTTGCAAGTGGTTGGGAAGTGCTTCGGACGACATTTGATGGTATTGGGATGTGTTTGCAAGTGGTTGGGAAGTGCTTCGGACGACATTTGATGGTGTTTGGATGTGTTTACAAGTGGTTGGGAAGTGCTTCGGACGACATTTGATGGTGTTGGGATGTGTTTACAAGTGGTTGGGAAGTGCTTCGGACGACATTTGATGGTGTTTGGATGTGTTTGCAAGTGGTTGGGAAGTGCTTCGGACGACATTTGATGGTATTGGGATGTGTTTGCAAGTGGTTGGGAAGTGCTTCGGACGACATTTGATGGTGTTTGGATGTGTTTACAAGTGGTTGGGAAGTGCTTCGGACGACATTTGATGGTGTTTGGATGTGTTTGCAAGTGGTTGGGAAGTGCTTCGGACGACATTTGATGGTATTGGGATGTGTTTGCAAGTGGTTGGGAAGTGCTTCGGACGACATTTGATGGTGTTTGGATGTGTTTACAAGTGGTTGGGAAGTGCTTCGGACGACATTTGATGGTGTTTGGATGTGTTTGCAAGTGGTTGGGAAGTGCTTCGGACGACATTTGATGGTGTTTGGATGTGTTTACAAGTGGTTGGGAAGTGCTTCGGACGACATTTGATGGTATTGGGATGTGTTTGCAAGTGGTTGGGAAGTGCTTCGGACGACATTTGATGGTGTTTGGATGTGTTTACAAGTGGTTGGGAAGTGCTTCGGACGACATTTGATGGTGTTTGGATGTGTTTACAAGTGGTTGGGAAGTGCTTCGGACGACATTTGATGGTGTTTGGATGTGTTTGCAAGTGGTTGGGAAGTGCTTCGGACGACATTTGATGGTGTTTGGATGTGTTTGCAAGTGGTTGGGAAGTGCTTCGGACGACATTTGATGGTGTTGGGATGTGTTTGCAAGTGGTTGGGAAGTGCTTCGGACGACATTTGATGGTGTTTGGATGTGTTTGCAAGTGGTTGGGAAGTGCTTCGGACGACATTTGATGGTATTGGGATGTGTTTGCAAGTGGTTGGGAAGTGCTTCGGACGACATTTGATGGTGTTTGGATGTGTTTGCAAGTGGATGGGAAGTGCTTCGGACGACATTTGATGGTGTTGGGATGTGTTTGCAAGTGGTTGGGAAGTGCTTCGGACGACATTTGATGGTGTTTGGATGTGTTTGCAAGTGGTTGGGAAGTGCTTCGGACGACATTTGATGGTGTTTGGATGTGTTTGCAAGTGGTTGGGAAGTGCTTCGGACGACATTTGATGGTATTGGGATGTGTTTGCAAGTGGTTGGGAAGTGCTTCGGACGACATTTGATGGTGTTTGGATGTGTTTGCAAGTGGTTGGGAAGTGCTTCGGACGACATTTGATGGTGTTTGGATGTGTTTGCAAGTGGTTGGGAAGTGCTTCGGACGACATTTGATGGTGTTTGGATGTGTTTGCAAGTGGTTGGGAAGTGCTTCGGACGACATTTGATGGTATTGGGATGTGTTTGCAAGTGGTTGGGAAGTGCTTCGGACGACATTTGATGGTGTTTGGATGTGTTTACAAGTGGTTGGGAAGTGCTTCGGACGACATTTGATGGTGTTTGGATGTGTTTGCAAGTGGTTGGGAAGTGCTTCGGACGACATTTGATGGTGTTGGGATGTGTTTGCAAGTGGTTGGGAAGTGCTTCGGACGACATTTGATGGTATTGGGATGTGTTTGCAAGTGGTTGGGAAGTGCTTCGGACGACATTTGATGGTGTTTGGATGTGTTTACAAGTGGTTGGGAAGTGCTTCGGACGACATTTGATGGTGTTTGGATGTGTTTACAAGTGGTTGGGAAGTGCTTCGGACGACATTTGATGGTGTTTGGATGTGTTTGCAAGTGGTTGGGAAGTGCTTCGGACGACATTTGATGGTGTTTGGATGTGTTTGCAAGTGGTTGGGAAGTGCTTCGGACGACATTTGATGGTGTTGGGATGTGTTTGCAAGTGGTTGGGAAGTGCTTCGGACGACATTTGATGGTGTTTGGATGTGTTTGCAAGTGGTTGGGAAGTGCTTCGGACGACATTTGATGGTATTGGGATGTGTTTGCAAGTGGTTGGGAAGTGCTTCGGACGACATTTGATGGTGTTTGGATGTGTTTGCAAGTGGATGGGAAGTGCTTCGGACGACATTTGATGGTGTTGGGATGTGTTTGCAAGTGGTTGGGAAGTGCTTCGGACGACATTTGATGGTGTTTGGATGTGTTTGCAAGTGGTTGGGAAGTGCTTCGGACGACATTTGATGGTGTTTGGATGTGTTTGCAAGTGGTTGGGAAGTGCTTCGGACGACATTTGATGGTATTGGGATGTGTTTGCAAGTGGTTGGGAAGTGCTTCGGACGACATTTGATGGTGTTTGGATGTGTTTGCAAGTGGTTGGGAAGTGCTTCGGACAACATTTGATGGTGTTTGGATGTGTTTGCAAGTGGTTGGGAAGTGCTTCGGACGACATTTGATGGTGTTGGGATGTGTTTACAAGTGGTTGGGAAGTGCTTCGGACGACATTTGATGGTGTTTGGATGTGTTTACAAGTGGTTGGGAAGTGCTTCGGACGACATTTGATGGTGTTTGGATGTGTTTGCAAGTGGTTGGGAAGTGCTTCGGACGACATTTGATGGTATTGGGATGTGTTTGCAAGTGGTTGGGAAGTGCTTCGGACGACATTTGATGGTGTTTGGATGTGTTTACAAGTGGTTGGGAAGTGCTTCGGACGACATTTGATGGTGTTGGGATGTGTTTACAAGTGGTTGGGAAGTGCTTCGGACGACATTTGATGGTGTTTGGATGTGTTTACAAGTGGTTGGGAAGTGCTTCGGACGACATTTGATGGTGTTTGGATGTGTTTGCAAGTGGTTGGGAAGTGCTTCGGACGACATTTGATGGTATTGGGATGTGTTTGCAAGTGGTTGGGAAGTGCTTCGGACGACATTTGATGGTGTTTGGATGTGTTTACAAGTGGTTGGGAAGTGCTTCGGACGACATTTGATGGTGTTGGGATGTGTTTGCAAGTGGTTGGGAAGTGCTTCGGACGACATTTGATGGTATTGGGATGTGTTTGCAAGTGGTTGGGAAGTGCTTCGGACGACATTTGATGGTATTGGGATGTGTTTACAAGTGGTTGGGAAGTGCTTCGGACGACATTTGATGGTATTGGGATGTGTTTGCAAGTGGTTGGGAAGTGCTTCGGACGACATTTGATGGTGTTTGGATGTGTTTACAAGTGGTTGGGAAGTGCTTCGGACGACATTTGATGGTGTTTGGATGTGTTTGCAAGTGGTTGGGAAGTGCTTCGGACGACATTTGATGGTGTTGGGATGTGTTTGCAAGTGGTTGGGAAGTGCTTCGGACGACATTTGATGGTATTGGGATGTGTTTACAAGTGGTTGGGAAGTGCTTCGGACGACATTTGATGGTGTTTGGATGTGTTTACAAGTGGTTGGGAAGTGCTTCGGACGACATTTGATGGTGTTGGGATGTGTTTGCAAGTGGTTGGGAAGTGCTTCGGACGACATTTGATGGTGTTTGGATGTGTTTGCAAGTGGTTGGGAAGTGCTTCGGACGACATTTGATGGTGTTTGGATGTGTTTGCAAGTGGTTGGGAAGTGCTTCGGACGACATTTGATGGTATTGGGATGTGTTTGCAAGTGGTTGGGAAGTGCTTCGGACGACATTTGATGGTGTTTGGATGTGTTTGCAAGTGGTTGGGAAGTGCTTCGGACGACATTTGATGGTGTTTGGATGTGTTTACAAGTGGTTGGGAAGTGCTTCGGACGACATTTGATGGTGTTTGGATGTGTTTACAAGTGGTTGGGAAGTGCTTCGGACGACATTTGATGGTGTTGGGATGTGTTTACAAGTGGTTGGGAAGTGCTTCGGACGACATTTGATGGTGTTTGGATGTGTTTGCAAGTGGTTGGGAAGTGCTTCGGACGACATTTGATGGTGTTTGGATGTGTTTGCAAGTGGATGGGAAGTGCTTCGGACGACATTTGATGGTGTTGGGATGTGTTTGCAAGTGGTTGGGAAGTGCTTCGGACGACATTTGATGGTGTTTGGATGTGTTTGCAAGTGGTTGGGAAGTGCTTCGGACGACATTTGATGGTATTGGGATGTGTTTGCAAGTGGTTGGGAAGTGCTTCGGACGACATTTGATGGTGTTTGGATGTGTTTGCAAGTGGATGGGAAGTGCTTCGGACGACATTTGATGGTGTTGGGATGTGTTTGCAAGTGGTTGGGAAGTGCTTCGGACGACATTTGATGGTGTTTGGATGTGTTTGCAAGTGGTTGGGAAGTGCTTCGGACGACATTTGATGGTGTTTGGATGTGTTTACAAGTGGTTGGGAAGTGCTTCGGACGACATTTGATGGTGTTTGGATGTGTTTACAAGTGGTTGGGAAGTGCTTCGGACGACATTTGATGGTGTTGGGATGTGTTTGCAAGTGGTTGGGAAGTGCTTCGGACGACATTTGATGGTGTTTGGATGTGTTTGCAAGTGGTTGGGAAGTGCTTCGGACGACATTTGATGGTGTTTGGATGTGTTTGCAAGTGGATGGGAAGTGCTTCGGACGACATTTGATGGTGTTGGGATGTGTTTGCAAGTGGTTGGGAAGTGCTTCGGACGACATTTGATGGTGTTTGGATGTGTTTGCAAGTGGTTGGGAAGTGCTTCGGACGACATTTGATGGTATTGGGATGTGTTTGCAAGTGGTTGGGAAGTGCTTCGGACGACATTTGATGGTGTTTGGATGTGTTTGCAAGTGGTTGGGAAGTGCTTCGGACGACATTTGATGGTATTGGGATGTGTTTGCAAGTGGTTGGGAAGTGCTTCGGACGACATTTGATGGTGTTTGGATGTGTTTGCAAGTGGTTGGGAAGTGCTTCGGACGACATTTGATGGTGTTTGGATGTGTTTACAAGTGGTTGGGAAGTGCTTCGGACGACATTTGATGGTGTTTGGATGTGTTTACAAGTGGTTGGGAAGTGCTTCGGACGACATTTGATGGTGTTGGGATGTGTTTGCAAGTGGTTGGGAAGTGCTTCGGACGACATTTGATGGTGTTTGGATGTGTTTGCAAGTGGTTGGGAAGTGCTTCGGACGACATTTGATGGTATTGGGATGTGTTTGCAAGTGGTTGGGAAGTGCTTCGGACGACATTTGATGGTGTTTGGATGTGTTTGCAAGTGGTTGGGAAGTGCTTCGGACGACATTTGATGGTATTGGGATGTGTTTGCAAGTGGTTGGGAAGTGCTTCGGACGACATTTGATGGTGTTGGGATGTGTTTACAAGTGGTTGGGAAGTGCTTCGGACGACATTTGATGGTGTTTGGATGTGTTTACAAGTGGTTGGGAAGTGCTTCGGACGACATTTGATGGTATTGGGATGTGTTTACAAGTGGTTGGGAAGTGCTTCGGACGACATTTGATGGTGTTTGGATGTGTTTACAAGTGGTTGGGAAGTGCTTCGGACGACATTTGATGGTGTTTGGATGTGTTTGCAAGTGGTTGGGAAGTGCTTCGGACGACATTTGATGGTGTTTGGATGTGTTTACAAGTGGTTGGGAAGTGCTTCGGACGACATTTGATGGTGTTTGGATGTGTTTACAAGTGGTTGGGAAGTGCTTCGGACGACATTTGATGGTGTTGGGATGTGTTTGCAAGTGGTTGGGAAGTGCTTCGGACGACATTTGATGGTGTTGGGATGTGTTTGCAAGTGGTTGGGAAGTGCTTCGGACGACATTTGATGGTATTGGGATGTGTTTGCAAGTGGTTGGGAAGTGCTTCGGACGACATTTGATGGTGTTTGGATGTGTTTGCAAGTGGTTGGGAAGTGCTTCGGACGACATTTGATGGTATTGGGATGTGTTTGCAAGTGGTTGGGAAGTGCTTCGGACGACATTTGATGGTGTTGGGATGTGTTTACAAGTGGTTGGGAAGTGCTTCGGACGACATTTGATGGTGTTTGGATGTGTTTACAAGTGGTTGGGAAGTGCTTCGGACGACATTTGATGGTGTTTGGATGTGTTTACAAGTGGTTGGGAAGTGCTTCGGACGACATTTGATGGTGTTGGGATGTGTTTGCAAGTGGTTGGGAAGTGCTTCGGACGACATTTGATGGTGTTTGGATGTGTTTGCAAGTGGTTGGGAAGTGCTTCGGACGACATTTGATGGTATTGGGATGTGTTTGCAAGTGGTTGGGAAGTGCTTCGGACGACATTTGATGGTGTTTGGATGTGTTTGCAAGTGGTTGGGAAGTGCTTCGGACGACATTTGATGGTATTGGGATGTGTTTGCAAGTGGTTGGGAAGTGCTTCGGACGACATTTGATGGTGTTTGGATGTGTTTACAAGTGGTTGGGAAGTGCTTCGGACGACATTTGATGGTATTGGGATGTGTTTGCAAGTGGTTGGGAAGTGCTTCGGACGACATTTGATGGTGTTGGGATGTGTTTACAAGTGGTTGGGAAGTGCTTCGGACGACATTTGATGGTGTTTGGATGTGTTTACAAGTGGTTGGGAAGTGCTTCGGACGACATTTGATGGTGTTTGGATGTGTTTGCAAGTGGTTGGGAAGTGCTTCGGACGACATTTGATGGTGTTTGGATGTGTTTACAAGTGGTTGGGAAGTGCTTCGGACGACATTTGATGGTGTTTGGATGTGTTTACAAGTGGTTGGGAAGTGCTTCGGACGACATTTGATGGTGTTGGGATGTGTTTGCAAGTGGTTGGGAAGTGCTTCGGACGACATTTGATGGTGTTTGGATGTGTTTGCAAGTGGTTGGGAAGTGCTTCGGACGACATTTGATGGTATTGGGATGTGTTTGCAAGTGGTTGGGAAGTGCTTCGGACGACATTTGATGGTGTTTGGATGTGTTTGCAAGTGGTTGGGAAGTGCTTCGGACGACATTTGATGGTATTGGGATGTGTTTGCAAGTGGTTGGGAAGTGCTTCGGACGACATTTGATGGTGTTGGGATGTGTTTACAAGTGGTTGGGAAGTGCTTCGGACGACATTTGATGGTGTTTGGATGTGTTTACAAGTGGTTGGGAAGTGCTTCGGACGACATTTGATGGTGTTTGGATGTGTTTACAAGTGGTTGGGAAGTGCTTCGGACGACATTTGATGGTGTTGGGATGTGTTTGCAAGTGGTTGGGAAGTGCTTCGGACGACATTTGATGGTGTTTGGATGTGTTTGCAAGTGGTTGGGAAGTGCTTCGGACGACATTTGATGGTGTTTGGATGTGTTTGCAAGTGGTTGGGAAGTGCTTCGGACGACATTTGATGGTATTGGGATGTGTTTGCAAGTGGTTGGGAAGTGCTTCGGACGACATTTGATGGTGTTTGGATGTGTTTGCAAGTGGTTGGGAAGTGCTTCGGACGACATTTGATGGTGTTTGGATGTGTTTACAAGTGGTTGGGAAGTGCTTCGGACGACATTTGATGGTGTTTGGATGTGTTTACAAGTGGTTGGGAAGTGCTTCGGACGACATTTGATGGTGTTGGGATGTGTTTACAAGTGGTTGGGAAGTGCTTCGGACGACATTTGATGGTGTTTGGATGTGTTTGCAAGTGGTTGGGAAGTGCTTCGGACGACATTTGATGGTGTTTGGATGTGTTTGCAAGTGGATGGGAAGTGCTTCGGACGACATTTGATGGTGTTGGGATGTGTTTGCAAGTGGTTGGGAAGTGCTTCGGACGACATTTGATGGTGTTGGGATGTGTTTGCAAGTGGTTGGGAAGTGCTTCGGACGACATTTGATGGTATTGGGATGTGTTTGCAAGTGGTTGGGAAGTGCTTCGGACGACATTTGATGGTGTTTGGATGTGTTTGCAAGTGGATGGGAAGTGCTTCGGACGACATTTGATGGTGTTGGGATGTGTTTGCAAGTGGTTGGGAAGTGCTTCGGACGACATTTGATGGTGTTTGGATGTGTTTGCAAGTGGTTGGGAAGTGCTTCGGACGACATTTGATGGTGTTTGGATGTGTTTGCAAGTGGTTGGGAAGTGCTTCGGACGACATTTGATGGTATTGGGATGTGTTTGCAAGTGGTTGGGAAGTGCTTCGGACGACATTTGATGGTGTTTGGATGTGTTTGCAAGTGGTTGGGAAGTGCTTCGGACGACATTTGATGGTGTTTGGATGTGTTTGCAAGTGGTTGGGAAGTGCTTCGGACGACATTTGATGGTGTTGGGATGTGTTTACAAGTGGTTGGGAAGTGCTTCGGACGACATTTGATGGTGTTTGGATGTGTTTACAAGTGGTTGGGAAGTGCTTCGGACGACATTTGATGGTGTTTGGATGTGTTTGCAAGTGGTTGGGAAGTGCTTCGGACGACATTTGATGGTATTGGGATGTGTTTGCAAGTGGTTGGGAAGTGCTTCGGACGACATTTGATGGTGTTTGGATGTGTTTACAAGTGGTTGGGAAGTGCTTCGGACGACATTTGATGGTGTTGGGATGTGTTTACAAGTGGTTGGGAAGTGCTTCGGACGACATTTGATGGTGTTTGGATGTGTTTACAAGTGGTTGGGAAGTGCTTCGGACGACATTTGATGGTGTTTGGATGTGTTTGCAAGTGGTTGGGAAGTGCTTCGGACGACATTTGATGGTATTGGGATGTGTTTGCAAGTGGTTGGGAAGTGCTTCGGACGACATTTGATGGTGTTTGGATGTGTTTGTAAGTGGTTGGGAAGTGCTTCGGACGACATTTGATGGTGTTTGGATGTGTTTGCAAGTGGTTGGGAAGTGCTTCGGACGACATTTGATGGTGTTGGGATGTGTTTGCAAGTGGTTGGGAAGTGCTTCGGACGACATTTGATGGTATTGGGATGTGTTTGCAAGTGGTTGGGAAGTGCTTCGGACGACATTTGATGGTGTTTGGATGTGTTTGCAAGTGGTTGGGAAGTGCTTCGGACGACATTTGATGGTATTGGGATGTGTTTGCAAGTGGTTGGGAAGTGCTTCGGATGACATTTGATGGTGTTTGGATGTGTTTACAAGTGGTTGGGAAGTGCTTCGGACGACATTTGATGGTGTTGGGATGTGTTTACAAGTGGTTGGGAAGTGCTTCGGACGACATTTGATGGTGTTTGGATGTGTTTGCAAGTGGTTGGGAAGTGCTTCGGACGACATTTGATGGTGTTTGGATGTGTTTACAAGTGGTTGGGAAGTGCTTCGGACGACATTTGATGGTGTTTGGATGTGTTTGCAAGTGGTTGGGAAGTGCTTCGGACGACATTTGATGGTATTGGGATGTGTTTGCAAGTGGTTGGGAAGTGCTTCGGACGACATTTGATGGTGTTGGGATGTGTTTACAAGTGGTTGGGAAGTGCTTCGGACGACATTTGATGGTGTTTGGATGTGTTTGCAAGTGGTTGGGAAGTGCTTCGGACGACATTTGATGGTGTTTGGATGTGTTTGCAAGTGGATGGGAAGTGCTTCGGACGACATTTGATGGTGTTGGGATGTGTTTGCAAGTGGTTGGGAAGTGCTTCGGACGACATTTGATGGTATTGGGATGTGTTCGCAAGTGGTTGGGAAGTGCTTCGGACGACATTTGATGGTGTTGGGATGTGTTTACAAGTGGTTGGGAAGTGCTTCGGACGACATTTGATGGTGTTTGGATGTGTTTGCAAGTGGTTGGGAAGTGCTTCGGACGACATTTGATGGTATTGGGATGTGTTTGCAAGTGGTTGGGAAGTGCTTCGGACGACATTTGATGGTGTTTGGATGTGTTTGCAAGTGGATGGGAAGTGCTTCGGACGACATTTGATGGTGTTGGGATGTGTTTGCAAGTGGTTGGGAAGTGCTTCGGACGACATTTGATGGTATTGGGATGTGTTTGCAAGTGGTTGGGAAGTGCTTCGGACGACATTTGATGGTGTTTGGATGTGTTTACAAGTGGTTGGGAAGTGCTTCGGACGACATTTGATGGTGTTTGGATGTGTTTGCAAGTGGTTGGGAAGTGCTTCGGACGACATTTGATGGTGTTGGGATGTGTTTGCAAGTGGTTGGGAAGTGCTTCGGACGACATTTGATGGTATTGGGATGTGTTTACAAGTGGTTGGGAAGTGCTTCGGACGACATTTGATGGTGTTTGGATGTGTTTACAAGTGGTTGGGAAGTGCTTCGGACGACATTTGATGGTGTTGGGATGTGTTTGCAAGTGGTTGGGAAGTGCTTCGGACGACATTTGATGGTGTTTGGATGTGTTTGCAAGTGGTTGGGAAGTGCTTCGGACGACATTTGATGGTGTTTGGATGTGTTTGCAAGTGGTTGGGAAGTGCTTCGGACGACATTTGATGGTATTGGGATGTGTTTGCAAGTGGTTGGGAAGTGCTTCGGACGACATTTGATGGTGTTTGGATGTGTTTGCAAGTGGTTGGGAAGTGCTTCGGACGACATTTGATGGTGTTTGGATGTGTTTACAAGTGGTTGGGAAGTGCTTCGGACGACATTTGATGGTGTTTGGATGTGTTTACAAGTGGTTGGGAAGTGCTTCGGACGACATTTGATGGTGTTGGGATGTGTTTACAAGTGGTTGGGAAGTGCTTCGGACGACATTTGATGGTGTTGGGATGTGTTTGCAAGTGGTTGGGAAGTGCTTCGGACGACATTTGATGGTGTTTGGATGTGTTTGCAAGTGGATGGGAAGTGCTTCGGACGACATTTGATGGTGTTGGGATGTGTTTGCAAGTGGTTGGGAAGTGCTTCGGACGACATTTGATGGTGTTTGGATGTGTTTGCAAGTGGTTGGGAAGTGCTTCGGACGACATTTGATGGTGTTTGGATGTGTTTGCAAGTGGTTGGGAAGTGCTTCGGACGACATTTGATGGTATTGGGATGTGTTTGCAAGTGGTTGGGAAGTGCTTCGGATGACATTTGATGGTGTTTGGATGTGTTTACAAGTGGTTGGGAAGTGCTTCGGACGACATTTGATGGTGTTGGGATGTGTTTACAAGTGGTTGGGAAGTGCTTCGGACGACATTTGATGGTGTTTGGATGTGTTTGCAAGTGGTTGGGAAGTGCTTCGGACGACATTTGATGGTGTTTGGATGTGTTTACAAGTGGTTGGGAAGTGCTTCGGACGACATTTGATGGTGTTTGGATGTGTTTGCAAGTGGTTGGGAAGTGCTTCGGACGACATTTGATGGTATTGGGATGTGTTTGCAAGTGGTTGGGAAGTGCTTCGGACGACATTTGATGGTGTTTGGATGTGTTTACAAGTGGTTGGGAAGTGCTTCGGACGACATTTGATGGTGTTTGGATGTGTTTGCAAGTGGTTGGGAAGTGCTTCGGACGACATTTGATGGTGTTTGGATGTGTTTGCAAGTGGTTGGGAAGTGCTTCGGACGACATTTGATGGTGTTGGGATGTGTTTGCAAGTGGTTGGGAAGTGCTTCGGACGACATTTGATGGTATTGGGATGTGTTTGCAAGTGGTTGGGAAGTGCTTCGGACGACATTTGATGGTATTGGGATGTGTTTGCAAGTGGTTGGGAAGTGCTTCGGACGACATTTGATGGTGTTTGGATGTGTTTACAAGTGGTTGGGAAGTGCTTCGGACGACATTTGATGGTGTTGGGATGTGTTTGCAAGTGGTTGGGAAGTACTTCGGACGACATTTGATGGTGTTTGGATGTGTTTGTAAGTGGTTGGGAAGTGCTTCGGACGACATTTGATGGTGTTTGGATGTGTTTGCAAGTGGTTGGGAAGTGCTTCGGACGACATTTGATGGTGTTTGGATGTGTTTACAAGTGGTTGGGAAGTGCTTCGGACGACATTTGATGGTGTTTGGATGTGTTTGCAAGTGGTTGGGAAGTGCTTCGGACGACATTTGATGGTGTTTGGATGTGTTTGCAAGTGGTTGGGAAGTGCTTCGGACGACATTTGATGGTGTTGGGATGTGTTTGCAAGTGGTTGGGAAGTGCTTCGGACGACATTTGATGGTATTGGGATGTGTTTGCAAGTGGTTGGGAAGTGCTTCGGACGACATTTGATGGTATTGGGATGTGTTTGCAAGTGGTTGGGAAGTGCTTCGGACGACATTTGATGGTGTTTGGATGTGTTTACAAGTGGTTGGGAAGTGCTTCGGACGACATTTGATGGTGTTGGGATGTGTTTACAAGTGGTTGGGAAGTGCTTCGGACGACATTTGATGGTGTTTGGATGTGTTTACAAGTGGTTGGGAAGTGCTTCGGACGACATTTGATGGTGTTGGGATGTGTTTGCAAGTGGTTGGGAAGTGCTTCGGACGACATTTGATGGTGTTTGGATGTGTTTGCAAGTGGTTGGGAAGTGCTTCGGACGACATTTGATGGTATTGGGATGTGTTTGCAAGTGGTTGGGAAGTGCTTCGGACGACATTTGATGGTGTTTGGATGTGTTTGCAAGTGGTTGGGAAGTGCTTCGGACGACATTTGATGGTGTTTGGATGTGTTTGCAAGTGGTTGGGAAGTGCTTCGGACGACATTTGATGGTGTTGGGATGTGTTTGCAAGTGGTTGGGAAGTGCTTCGGACGACATTTGATGGTGTTTGGATGTGTTTGCAAGTGGTTGGGAAGTGCTTCGGACGACATTTGATGGTGTTTGGATGTGTTTGCAAGTGGTTGGGAAGTGCTTCGGACGACATTTGATGGTGTTTGGATGTGTTTACAAGTGGTTGGGAAGTGCTTCGGACGACATTTGATGGTGTTTGGATGTGTTTGCAAGTGGTTGGGAAGTGCTTCGGACGACATTTGATGGTATTGGGATGTGTTTGCAAGTGGTTGGGAAGTGCTTCGGACGACATTTGATGGTGTTGGGATGTGTTTGCAAGTGGTTGGGAAGTGCTTCGGACGACATTTGATGGTGTTTGGATGTGTTTACAAGTGGTTGGGAAGTGCTTCGGACGACATTTGATGGTGTTTGGATGTGTTTGCAAGTGGTTGGGAAGTGCTTCGGACGACATTTGATGGTGTTTGGATGTGTTTACAAGTGGTTGGGAAGTGCTTCGGACGACATTTGATGGTGTTTGGATGTGTTTGCAAGTGGTTGGGAAGTGCTTCGGACGACATTTGATGGTGTTTGGATGTGTTTGCAAGTGGTTGGGAAGTGCTTCGGACGACATTTGATGGTGTTTGGATGTGTTTGCAAGTGGTTGGGAAGTGCTTCGGACGACATTTGATGGTGTTGGGATGTGTTTGCAAGTGGTTGGGAAGTGCTTCGGACGACATTTGATGGTATTGGGATGTGTTTGCAAGTGGTTGGGAAGTGCTTCGGACGACATTTGATGGTATTGGGATGTGTTTGCAAGTGGTTGGGAAGTGCTTCGGACGACATTTGATGGTGTTTGGATGTGTTTACAAGTGGTTGGGAAGTGCTTCGGACGACATTTGATGGTGTTTGGATGTGTTTGCAAGTGGTTGGGAAGTGCTTCGGACGACATTTGATGGTGTTGGGATGTGTTTGCAAGTGGTTGGGAAGTGCTTCGGACGACATTTGATGGTGTTTGGATGTGTTTACAAGTGGTTGGGAAGTGCTTCGGACGACATTTGATGGTGTTTGGATGTGTTTGCAAGTGGTTGGGAAGTGCTTCGGACGACATTTGATGGTGTTTGGATGTGTTTGCAAGTGGTTGGGAAGTGCTTCGGACGACATTTGATGGTATTGGGATGTGTTTGCAAGTGGTTGGGAAGTGCTTCGGACGACATTTGATGGTGTTTGGATGTGTTTGCAAGTGGTTGGGAAGTGCTTCGGACGACATTTGATGGTGTTTGGATGTGTTTACAAGTGGTTGGGAAGTGCTTCGGACGACATTTGATGGTGTTTGGATGTGTTTGCAAGTGGTTGGGAAGTGCTTCGGACGACATTTGATGGTGTTTGGATGTGTTTGCAAGTGGTTGGGAAGTGCTTCGGACGACATTTGATGGTATTGGGATGTGTTTGCAAGTGGTTGGGAAGTGCTTCGGACGACATTTGATGGTGTTTGGATGTGTTTGCAAGTGGTTGGGAAGTGCTTCGGACGACATTTGATGGTGTTTGGATGTGTTTGCAAGTGGTTGGGAAGTGCTTCGGACGACATTTGATGGTGTTGGGATGTGTTTGCAAGTGGTTGGGAAGTGCTTCGGACGACATTTGATGGTGTTTGGATGTGTTTGCAAGTGGTTGGGAAGTGCTTCGGACGACATTTGATGGTGTTTGGATGTGTTTGCAAGTGGTTGGGAAGTGCTTCGGACGACATTTGATGGTGTTTGGATGTGTTTGTAAGTGGTTGGGAAGTGCTTCGGACGACATTTGATGGTGTTTGGATGTGTTTGCAAGTGGTTGGGAAGTGCTTCGGACGACATTTGATGGTGTTTGGATGTGTTTGCAAGTGGTTGGGAAGTGCTTCGGACGACATTTGATGGTGTTTGGATGTGTTTGCAAGTGGTTGGGAAGTGCTTCGGACGACATTTGATGGTGTTGGGATGTGTTTGTAAGTGGTTGGGAAGTGCTTCGGACGACATTTGATGGTGTTGGGATGTGTTTGCAAGTGGTTGGGAAGTGCTTCGGACGACATTTGATGGTGTTTGGATGTGTTTACAAGTGGTTGGGAAGTGCTTCGGACGACATTTGATGGTGTTTGGATGTGTTTACAAGTGGTTGGGAAGTGCTTCGGACGACATTTGATGGTGTTGGGATGTGTTTGTAAGTGGTTGGGAAGTGCTTCGGACGACATTTGATGGTGTTGGGATGTGTTTACAAGTGGTTGGGAAGTGCTTCGGACGACATTTGATGGTGTTGGGATGTGTTTGCAAGTGGTTGGGAAGTGCTTCGGACGACATTTGATGGTATTGGGATGTGTTTGCAAGTGGTTGGGAAGTGCTTCGGACGACATTTGATGGTGTTGGGATGTGTTTGCAAGTGGTTGGGAAGTGCTTCGGACGACATTTGATGGTGTTTGGATGTGTTTGCAAGTGGTTGGGAAGTGCTTCGGACGACATTTGATGGTGTTGGGATGTGTTTACAAGTGGTTGGGAAGTGCTTCGGACGACATTTGATGGTATTGGGATGTGTTTGCAAGTGGTTGGGAAGTGCTTCGGACGACATTTGATGGTGTTTGGATGTGTTTGCAAGTGGTTGGGAAGTGCTTCGGACGACATTTGATGGTATTGGGATGTGTTTGCAAGTGGTTGGGAAGTGCTTCGGACGACATTTGATGGTGTTTGGATGTGTTTGCAAGTGGTTGGGAAGTGCTTCGGACGACATTTGATGGTGTTTGGATGTGTTTACAAGTGGTTGGGAAGTGCTTCGGACGACATTTGATGGTGTTTGGATGTGTTTGCAAGTGGTTGGGAAGTGCTTCGGACGACATTTGATGGTGTTTGGATGTGTTTGCAAGTGGTTGGGAAGTGCTTCGGACGACATTTGATGGTATTGGGATGTGTTTGTAAGTGGTTGGGAAGTGCTTCGGACGACATTTGATGGTGTTGGGATGTGTTTACAAGTGGTTGGGAAGTGCTTCGGACGACATTTGATGGTGTTTGGATGTGTTTGCAAGTGGTTGGGAAGTGCTTCGGACGACATTTGATGGTGTTGGGATGTGTTTGTAAGTGGTTGGGAAGTGCTTCGGACGACATTTGATGGTGTTGGGATGTGTTTACAAGTGGTTGGGAAGTGCTTCGGACGACATTTGATGGTGTTGGGATGTGTTTGCAAGTGGTTGGGAAGTGCTTCGGACGACATTTGATGGTGTTGGGATGTGTTTGCAAGTGGTTGGGAAGTGCTTCGGACGACATTTGATGGTGTTTGGATGTGTTTGCAAGTGGTTGGGAAGTGCTTCGGACGACATTTGATGGTGTTTGGATGTGTTTGCAAGTGGTTGGGAAGTGCTTCGGACGACATTTGATGGTGTTTGGATGTGTTTGCAAGTGGTTGGGAAGTGCTTCGGACGACATTTGATGGTGTTTGGATGTGTTTACAAGTGGTTGGGAAGTGCTTCGGACGACATTTGATGGTGTTTGGATGTGTTTACAAGTGGTTGGGAAGTGCTTCGGACGACATTTGATGGTGTTGGGATGTGTTTGCAAGTGGTTGGGAAGTGCTTCGGACGACATTTGATGGTGTTTGGATGTGTTTGCAAGTGGTTGGGAAGTGCTTCGGACGACATTTGATGGTGTTGGGATGTGTTTGCAAGTGGTTGGGAAGTGCTTCGGACGACATTTGATGGTGTTTGGATGTGTTTGCAAGTGGTTGGGAAGTGCTTCGGACGACATTTGATGGTATTGGGATGTGTTTGCAAGTGGTTGGGAAGTGCTTCGGACGACATTTGATGGTGTTTGGATGTGTTTGCAAGTGGTTGGGAAGTGCTTCGGACGACATTTGATGGTGTTTGGATGTGTTTGCAAGTGGTTGGGAAGTGCTTCGGACGACATTTGATGGTGTTGGGATGTGTTTGCAAGTGGTTGGGAAGTGCTTCGGACGACATTTGATGGTGTTGGGATGTGTTTGCAAGTGGTTGGGAAGTGCTTCGGACGACATTTGATGGTGTTTGGATGTGTTTGCAAGTGGTTGGGAAGTGCTTCGGACGACATTTGATGGTGTTGGGATGTGTTTGCAAGTGGTTGGGAAGTGCTTCGGACGACATTTGATGGTGTTTGGATGTGTTTGCAAGTGGTTGGGAAGTGCTTCGGACGACATTTGATGGTGTTTGGATGTGTTTGCAAGTGGTTGGGAAGTGCTTCGGACGACATTTGATGGTGTTTGGATGTGTTTGCAAGTGGTTGGGAAGTGCTTCGGACGACATTTGATGGTGTTGGGATGTGTTTACAAGTGGTTGGGAAGTGCTTCGGACGACATTTGATGGTGTTTGGATGTGTTTGCAAGTGGTTGGGAAGTGCTTCGGACGACATTTGATGGTGTTTGGATGTGTTTGCAAGTGGTTGGGAAGTGCTTCGGACGACATTTGATGGTGTTGGGATGTGTTTACAAGTGGTTGGGAAGTGCTTCGGACGACATTTGATGGTATTGGGATGTGTTTGCAAGTGGTTGGGAAGTGCTTCGGACGACATTTGATGGTGTTGGGATGTGTTTGCAAGTGGTTGGGAAGTGCTTCGGACGACATTTGATGGTATTGGGATGTGTTTGCAAGTGGTTGGGAAGTGCTTCGGACGACATTTGATGGTGTTTGGATGTGTTTGCAAGTGGTTGGGAAGTGCTTCGGACGACATTTGATGGTGTTTGGATGTGTTTGCAAGTGGTTGGGAAGTGCTTCGGACGACATTTGATGGTGTTGGGATGTGTTTGCAAGTGGTTGGGAAGTGCTTCGGACGACATTTGATGGTGTTTGGATGTGTTTGCAAGTGGTTGGGAAGTGCTTCGGACGACATTTGATGGTGTTTGGATGTGTTTACAAGTGGTTGGGAAGTGCTTCGGACGACATTTGATGGTGTTGGGATGTGTTTACAAGTGGTTGGGAAGTGCTTCGGACGACATTTGATGGTGTTTGGATGTGTTTGCAAGTGGTTGGGAAGTGCTTCGGACGACATTTGATGGTGTTTGGATGTGTTTGCAAGTGGTTGGGAAGTGCTTCGGACGACATTTGATGGTGTTTGGATGTGTTTGCAAGTGGTTGGGAAGTGCTTCGGACGACATTTGATGGTGTTGGGATGTGTTTGTAAGTGGTTGGGAAGTGCTTCGGACGACATTTGATGGTGTTGGGATGTGTTTACAAGTGGTTGGGAAGTGCTTCGGACGACATTTGATGGTGTTGGGATGTGTTTGCAAGTGGTTGGGAAGTGCTTCGGACGACATTTGATGGTGTTTGGATGTGTTTGCAAGTGGTTGGGAAGTGCTTCGGACGACATTTGATGGTGTTTGGATGTGTTTGCAAGTGGTTGGGAAGTGCTTCGGACGACATTTGATGGTGTTTGGATGTGTTTGCAAGTGGTTGGGAAGTGCTTCGGACGACATTTGATGGTGTTGGGATGTGTTTGCAAGTGGTTGGGAAGTGCTTCGGACGACATTTGATGGTGTTTGGATGTGTTTGCAAGTGGTTGGGAAGTGCTTCGGACGACATTTGATGGTGTTTGGATGTGTTTACAAGTGGTTGGGAAGTGCTTCGGACGACATTTGATGGTGTTTGGATGTGTTTGCAAGTGGTTGGGAAGTGCTTCGGACGACATTTGATGGTGTTTGGATGTGTTTGCAAGTGGTTGGGAAGTGCTTCGGACGACATTTGATGGTATTGGGATGTGTTTGCAAGTGGTTGGGAAGTGCTTCGGACGACATTTGATGGTGTTTGGATGTGTTTACAAGTGGTTGGGAAGTGCTTCGGACGACATTTGATGGTGTTGGGATGTGTTTACAAGTGGTTGGGAAGTGCTTCGGACGACATTTGATGGTGTTTGGATGTGTTTACAAGTGGTTGGGAAGTGCTTCGGACGACATTTGATGGTGTTGGGATGTTTTTGTAAGTGGTTGGGAAGTACTTCGGACGACATTTAATGCCGTTGGGATGTGTTTGCAAGTGGTTGGGAAGTACTTCGGACGACATTTGATGGTGTTGGGATGTGTTTGCAAGTGGTTGGGAAGTACTTCGGACGACATTTGATGGTGTTGGGATGTGTTTGCAAGTGGTTGGGAAGTACTTCGGACGACATTTGATGGTGTTGGGATGTGTTTGCAAGTGGTTGGGAAGTACTTCGGACGACATTTGATGGTGTTGGGATGTGTTTGCAAGTGGTTGGGAAGTACTTCGGGCGACATTTGATGGTGTTGGGATGTGTTTGCAAGTGGTTGGGAAGTACTTCGGACGACATTTGATGGTGTTGGGATGTTTTTGTAAGTGGTTGGGAAGTACTTCGGACGACATTTAATGCCGTTGGGATGTGTTTGCAAGTGGTTGGACAGTACTTCGGACGACATTTGATGGTGTTGGGATGTGTTTGCAAGTGGTTGGGAAGTACTTCGGACGACATTTGATGGTGTTGGGATGTGTTTGCAAGTGGTTGGGAAGTACTTCGGACGACATTTGATGGTGTTGGGATGTGTTTGCAAGTGGTTGGGAAGTACTTCGGACGACATTTGATGGTGTTGGGATGTGTTTGCAAGTGGTTGGGAAGTACTTCGGACGACATTTAATGCCGTTGGGATGTGTTTGCAAGTGGTTGGGAAGTACTTCGGACGACATTTGATGGTGTTGGGATGTGTTTGCAAGTGGTTGGGAAGTACTTCGGACGACATTTGATGGTGTTGGGATGTGTTTGTAAGTGGTTGGGAAGTACTTCGGACGACATTTGATGGTGTTGGGATGTGTTTGCAAGTGGTTGGGAAGTACTTCGGGCGACATTTGATGGTGTTGGGATGTGTTTGCAAGTGGTTGGGAAGTACTTCGGACGACATTTGATGGTGTTGGGATGTGTTTGTAAGTGGTTGGGAAGTACTTCGGACGACATTTGATGGTGTTGGGATGTGTTTGCAAGTGGTTGGGAAGTACTTCGGGCGACATTTGATGGTGTTGGGATGTGTTTGCAAGTGGTTGGGAAGTACTTCGGACGACATTTGATGGTGTTGGGATGTTTTTGTAAGTGGTTGGGAAGTACTTCGGACGACATTTAATGCCGTTGGGATGTGTTTGCAAGTGGTTGGGAAGTACTTCGGACGACATTTGATGGTGTTGGGATGTGTTTGCAAGTGGTTGGGAAGTACTTCGGACGACATTTGATGGTGTTGGGATGTGTTTGTAAGTGGTTGGGAAGTACTTCGGATGTCTTCCGATGGTGTTTGGATGTGTTGGTGCTAGGATATGTTCGCAAGTGGTTTAGAAGTACTTCAGATGTCATCCGATGGTACTCGGATGTGTTCGCAAGTGGTTGGGAAGTACTTCGGATGTCTTCCGATGGTGCTAGGATGTGTTCGCAAGTGGTTGGGAAGTACTTCGGATGTCATCCGATGGTGCTAGGATGTGTTCGCAAGTGGTTGGGAAGTACTTCGGTAGTCATCCGATGGTACTCGGATGTGTTCGCAAGTGGTTGGGAAGTACTTCGGATGTCATCCGATGGTGCTCGGATGTGTTCGCAAGTGGTTTAGAAATACTAAGGATGTCATCCGATGGTACTCGGATGTGTTCGCAAGTGGTTGGGAAGTACTTCGGATGTCATCCGGTGGTGCTCGGATGTGTTCGCAAGTGGTTGGGAAGTACTTTGGATGTCATCCGATGGTACTCGGATGTGTTCGCAAGTGGTTTGGAAGTGCTTCGGATGTCATCCGATGGTACTCGGATGTGTTCGCAAGTGGTTGGGAAGTACTTCGGATGTCTTCCGATGGTGCTCGGATGTGTTCGCAAGTGGTTTAGAAGTACTTCGGATGTCATCCGATGGTGCTAGGATATGTTCGCAAGTGGTTGGGAAGTACTTCGGATGTCATCCGATGGTACTCGGATGTGTTCGCAAGTGGTTTGGAAGTGCTTCGGATGTCATCCGATGGTACTCGGATGTGTTCGCAAGTGGTTGGGAAGTACTTCGGATGTCATCCGATGGTACTCGGATGTGTTCGCAAGTGGTTGGGAAGTACTTTGGATGTCATCCGATGGTACTCGGATGTGTTCGCAAGTGGTTGGGAAGTACTTCGGATGTCATCCGGTGGTGCTCGGATGTGTTCGCAAGTGGTTTGGAAGTGCTTCGGATGTCATCCGATGGTTCTCGGATGTGTTCGCAAGTGGTTTGGAAGTGCTTCGGATGTCATCCGATGGTACTCGGATGTGTTCGCAAGTGGTTGGGAAGTACTTCGGATGTCATCCAATGGTACTCGGATGTGTTCGCAAGTGGTTTGGAAGTGCTTCGGATGTCATCCGATGGTACTCGGATGTGTTCGCAAGTGGTTGGGAAGTACTTCGGATGTCATCCGATGGTGCTCGGATGTGTTCGCAAGTGGTTTAGAAATACTAAGGATGTCATCCGATGGTACTAGGATGTGTACGCAAGTGGTTGGGAAGTACTTCGGTAGTCATCCGATGGTACTCGGATATGTTCGCAAGTGGTTGGGAAGTACTTCGGATGTCATCCGGTGGTGCTCGGATGTGTTCGCAAGTGGTTTAGAAGTACTTCGGATGTCATCCGATGGTACTAGGATGTGTTCGCAAGTGGTTTGGAAGTGCTTCGGATGTCATCCGATGGTACTCGGATGTGTTCGCAAGTGGTTGGGAAGTACTTCGGATGTCTTCCGATGGTGCTCGGATGTGTTCGCAAGTGGTTTAGAAGTACTTCGGATGTCATCCGATGGTGCTAGGATATGTTCGCAAGTGGTTGGGAAGTACTTCGGATGTCTTCCGATGGTGCTCGGATGTGTTCGCAAGTGGTTTAGAAATACTAAGGATGTCATCCGATGGTACTAGGATGTGTTCGCAAGTGGTTGGGAAGTACTTCGGTAGTCATCCGATGGTACTCGGATATGTTCGCAAGTGGTTGGGAAGTACTTCGGATGTCATCCGGTGGTGCTAGGATATGTTCGCAAGTGGTTGGGAAGTACTTCGGATGTCATCCGATGGTGCTCGGATGTGTTCGCAAGTGGTTTAGAAATACTAAGGATGTCATCCGATGGTACTCGGATGTGTTCGCAAGTGGTTTGGAAGTGCTTCGGATGTCATCCGATGGTACTCGGATGTGTTCGCAAGTGGTTGGGAAGTACTTCGGATGTCATCCGATGGTACTCGGATGTGTTCGCAAGTGGTTGGGAAGTACTTCGGATGTCATCCGATGGTGCAAGGATATGTTCGCAAGTGGTTTAGAAGTACTTCGGATATCATCCGATGGTGCTCGGATGTGTTCGCAAGTGGTTTAGAAATACTAAGGATGTCATCCGATGGTACTAGGATGTGTACGCAAGTGGTTGGGAAGTACTTCGGTAGTCATCCGATGGTACTCGGATGTGTTCGCAAGTGGTTGGGAAGTACTTCGGATGTCATCCGGTGGTGCTCGGATGTGTTCGCAAGTGGTTGGGAAGTACTTTGGATGTCATCCGATGGTACTCGGATGTGTTCGCAAGTGGTTTGGAAGTGCTTCGGATGTCATCCGATGGTACTCGGATGTGTTCGCAAGTGGTTGGGAAGTACTTCGGATGTCTTCCGATGGTGCTCGGATGTGTTCGCAAGTGGTTTAGAAGTACTTCGGATGTCATCCGATGGTGCTAGGATATGTTCGCAAGTGGTTGGGAAGTACTTCGGATGTCATCCGGTGGTGCTAGGATATGTTCGCAAGTGGTTGGGAAGTACTTCGGATGTCATCCGATGGTGCTAGAATGTGTTCGCAAGTGGTTTAAAAGTACTTCGGATGTCATCCGATGGTGCTAGGATGTGTTCGCAAGTGGTTGGGAAGTACTTCGGATGTCATTCGATGGTGCTAGGATGTGTTCGCAAGTGGTTGGGAAGTACTTCGGATGTCATCCGGTGGTGCTCGGATGTGTTCGCAAGTGGTTTAGAAGTACTTCGGATGTCATCCGATGGTACTAGGATGTGTTCGCAAGTGGTTGGGAAGTACTTCGGATGTTATCCGATGGTGCTAGGATGTGTTCGCAAGTGGTTGGGAAGTACTTCGGATGTCATCCGATGGTGTTCGGATATGTTTGCAAGTGGTTGGGAAGTACTTCGGAAGTCATCCGATGGTGCTCGGATGTGTTTGCAAGTGGTTGGGAAGTACTTCGGATGGCTTCCGATGGTGCTACGATGTGTTTGCAAGTGGTTGGGAAGTACTTCGGATGTCATCCGATGGAGCTAGGATGTGTTCGCCAACATCGTTTTTCTCGAGAAAAATTTAGCCCCAGGAGTCGAAAAAAGTAGGCGAAAACTAACTTTTTTGGAAAAAATTTTTTGCTTCAATCTCGCCAAAATCGTTTTTATCGAGAAAAATTTAGCCCCAGGAGTCGAAAAAAGTAGGCAAAACCCAACTTTTTTGGCAAAAATTTTTTTGCTTAAATCTTGCCAAATTTGTTTTTCACGAGGAAAATTTAGCCCCAGGAGTCGAAAAAAGTAGGTGAAAACCAAGTTTTTTGGAAAAAGGTTTTTTGCTTCAATCTCGCCAAAATCGTTTTTTTCGAGAAAAATTTAGCCCCAGGAGTCGAAAAAGGTAGGCGAAAACCAAGTTTTTTGGAAAAAATTTTTTTGCTTCAATCTCGCCAAAATCGTTTTTTTCGAGAAAAATTTAGCCCCAGGAGTCGAAAAAAGTAGGCGAAAACCAAGTTTTTTGGAAAAAATTTTTTTGCTTCAATCTCGCCAAAATCGTTTTTTTCGAGAAAAATTTAGCCCCAGGAGTCGAAAAAAGTAGGCGAAAACCAAGTTTTTTGGAAAAAATTTTTTTGCTTCAATCTCGCCAAAATCGTTTTTTTCGAGAAAAATTTAGCCCCAGGAGTCGAAAAAAGTAGGCGAAAACCCAGTTTTTTGGGAAAAATGTTTTTGCTTCAATCTCGCCAAAATCGTTTTTTTCGAGAAAAATTTAGCCCCAGGAGTCGAAAAAAGTAGGCGAAAACCAAGTTTTTTGGAAAAAATTTGTTTGCTTCAATCTCGCCAAAATCGTTTTTTTTTTGAGAAAAATTTAGCCTCAGGAGTCGAAAAAAGTAGGCGAAAACCAAGTTTTTTGGAAAAAAATTTTTTGCTTCAATCTCGCCAAAATCGTTTTTTTCGAGAAAAATTTAGCCCAGGAGTCGAAAAAAGTAGGCGAAAACCAACTTTTTTGGAAAAAATTTTTTTGCTTCAATCTCGCCAAAATCATTTTTTTCGAGAAAAATTTAGCCCCAGGAGTCGAAAAAAGTAGGCGAAAACCAAGTTTTTTGGAAAAAAATTTTTTGCTTCAATCTCGCCAAAATCGTTTTTTTCGAGAAAAATTTAGCCCCAGGAGTCGAGAAAAGTAGGCGAAAACCAAGTTTTTTGGGAAAAATGTTTTTGCTTCAATCTCGCCAAAATCGTTTTTTTCGAGAAAAATTTAGCCCCAGGAGTCGAAAAAAGTAGGCGAAAACCAAGTTTTTTGGAAAAAATTTGTTTGCTTCAATCTCGCCAAAATCGTTTTTTTTTGAGAAAAATTTAGCCCCAGGAGTCGAAAAAAGTAGGCGAAAACCAAGTTTTTTGGAAAAAAATTTTTTGCTTCAATCTCGCCAAAATCGTTTTTTTCGAGAAAAATTAAGCCCAGGAGTCGAAAAAAGTAGGCGAAAACCAACTTTTTTGGAAAAAATTTTTTTGCTTCAATCTCGCCAAAATCGATTTTTTCGAGAAAAATTTAGCCCCAGGAGTCGAAAAAAGTAGGCGAAAACCAAGTTTTTTGGAAAAAATTTTTTTGCTTCAATCTCGCCAAAAACGTTTTTTTCGAGAAAAATTTTGCCCCAGGAGTCGAAAAAAGTAGGCGAAAACCAAGTTTTTTGGAAAAAATTTTTTTGCTTCAATCTCGCCAAAATCGTTTTTTTCGAGAAAAATTTAGCCCCAGGAGTCGAAAAAAGTAGGCGAAAACCAACTTTTTTGGAAAAAATTTTTTTGCTTCAATCTCGCCAAAACCGATTTTTTCGAGAAAAATTTAGCCCCAGGAGTCGAAAAAAGAATTCGAAAACCAAGTTTTTTGGAAAAAATTTTTTTGCTTCAATCTCGCCAAAATCGATTTTTTCGAGAAAAATTTAGCCCCAGGAGTCGAAAAAAGTAGGCGAAAACCAAGTTTTTTGGAAACAATGTTTTTGCTTCAATCTCGCCAAAATCGATTTTTTCGAGAAAAATTTCGCCCCAGGAGTCGAAAGAAGTAGGCGAAAACCAAGTTTTTGGAAAAAATTTGTTTGCTTCAATCTCGCCAAAGTCGTTTTTTTCGAGAAAAATTCAGCCCCAGGAGTCGAAAAAAGTAGGCGAAAACCAACTTTTTTGGAAAAAATTTTTTTGCTTCAATCTCGCCAAAATCGTTTTTTTCGAGAAAAATTTAGCCTCAGGAGTCGAAAACAGTAGGCGAACACCAAGTTTTTTGGAAAAAATTATTTTGCTTCAATCTCGCCAAAATCGTTTTTTTCGAGAAAAATTTAGCCCCAGGAGTCGAAAAAAGTAGGCGAAAACTAAGTTTTTTGGAAAAAGTTTTTTTGCTTCAATCTCGCCAAAATCGATTTTTTCGAGAAAAATTTAGCCCCAGGAGTCGAAAAAAGTAGGCGAAAACCAAGTTTTTTGGAAAAAATTTTTTTGCTTCAATCTCGCCAAAATCGATTTTTTCGAGAAAAATTTAGCCCCAGGAGTCGAAAAAAGTAGGCGAAAACCAAGTTTTTTGGAAAAAATTTTTTTGCTTCAATCTCGCCAAAATCGATTTTTTCGAGAAAAATTTAGCCCCAGGAGTCGAAAAAAGTAGGCGAAAACCAAGTTTTTTGGAAAAAATTTTTTTGCTTCAATCTCGCCAAAATCGATTTTTTCGAGAAAAATTTAGCCCCAGGAGTCGAAAAAAGTAGGCGAAAACCAACTTTTTTGGAAAAAATTTTTTTGCTTCAATCTCGCCAAAATCGATTTTTTCGAGAAAAATTTAGCCCCAGGAGTCGAAAAAAGTAGGCGAAAACCAAGTTTTTTGGAAAAAACTTGTTTGCGTCAATCTCGCCAAAATCGTTTTTTTTTTTGAGAAAAATTTAGCGCCAGGAGTCGAAAAAAGTAGGCGAAAATCAAGTTTTTTGGAAAAAAATTTTTTGCTTCAATCTCGCCAAAATCGTTTTTTTCGAGAAAAATTTAGCCCAGGAGTCGAAAAAAGTAGGCGAAAACCAACTTTTTTGTAAAAAATTTTTTTGCTTCAATCTCGCCAAAATCGATTTTTTCGAGAAAAATTTAGCCCCAGGAGTCGAAAAAAGTAGGCGAAAACCAAGTTTTTTGGAAAAAATTTTTTTGCTTCAATCTCGCCAAAATCGATTTTTTCGAGAAAAAATTAGCCCCAGGAGTCGAAAAAAGTAGGCGAAAACCAAGTTTTTTGGAAAAAATTTTTTTGCTTCAATCTCGCCAAAATCGTTTTTTTCGAGAAAAATTTAGCCCCAGGAGTCGAAAAAAGTAGGCGAAAACCAAGTTTTTTGGAAAAAATTTTTTTGCTTCAATCTCGCCAAAATCGATTTTTTCGAGAAAAATTTAGCCCCAGGAGTCGAAAAAACTAGGCGAAAACCAACTTTTTTGGAAAAAATTGTTTTGCTTCAATCTCGCCAAAATCGATGTTTTCGAGAAAAATTTAGCCCCAGTACTCGAAAAAAGTAGGCGAAAACCAAGTTTTTTGGAAAAAAATTTTTTTGCTTCAATCTCGCCAAAATCGATTTTTTCGAGAAAAATTTAGCCCCAGGAGTCGAAAAAAGTAGGCGAAAACCAAGTTTTTTGGAAAAAATTTTTTTGCTTCAATCTCGCCAAAATCGTTTTTTTCGAGAAAAATTTAGCCCCAGGAAACGAAAAAAGTAGGCGAAAACCAAGTTTTTTGGAAAAAATTTTTCTGCTGCAATCTCGGCAAAATCGATTTTTTCGAGAAAAATTTAGCCCCTGGAGTCGAAAAAAGTAGGCGAAAACCAAGTTTTTTGGAAAAAATTTTTTTGCTTCAATCTCGCCAAAATCGTTTTTTTCGAGAAAAATTTAGCCCCAGGAGTCGAAAAAAGTAGGCGAAAACCAAGTTTTTTGGAAAAAATTTTTTTGCTTCAATCTCGCCAAAATCGATTTTTTCGAGAAAAATTTAGCCCCAGGAGTCGAAAAAAATAGGCGAAAACCAACTTTTTTAGAAAAAATTTTTCTGCTGCAATCTCGCCAAAATCGATTTTTTCGAGAAAAATTTAGCCCCAGGAGTCGAAAAAAGTAGGCGAAAACCAAGTTTTTTGGAAAAAATTTTTTTGCTTCAATCTCGCCAAAATCGTTTTTTTCGAGAAAAATTTAGCCCCAGGAGTCGAAAACAGTAGGCGAAAACCAAGTTTTTTGGAAAAAATGTTTTTGCTTCAATCTCGCCAAAATTGTTTTTTTCGAGAAAAATTTAGCCCCAGGAGTCGAAAAAAGTAGGCAAAAACCAACTTTTTTCAAAAAAATTTTTTTGCTTCAATCTCGCCAAAATCGTTTTTTTTGAGAAAAATTTAGCCCCAGGAGTCGAAAAAAGTAGGCGAAAACCAAGTTTTTTGGAAAAAATGTTTTTGCTTCAATCTCGCCAAAATCGTTTTTTTCGAGAAAAATTTAGCCCCAGGAGTCGAAAAAAGTAGGCGAAAACCAAGTTTTTTGGAAAAAATTTTTTTGCTTCAATCTCGCCAAAATCGATTTTTTCGAGAAAAATTTAGCCCCAGGAGTCGAAAAAAATAGGCGAAAACCAACTTTTTTGGAAAAAATTTTTTTGCTTCAATCTCGCCAAAATCGATTTTTTCGAGAAAAATTTAGCCCCAGGAGTCGAAAAAAGTAGGCGAAAACCAAGTTTTTTGGAAAAAATTTTTTTGCTTCAATCTCGCCAAAATCGTTTTTTTCGAGAAAAATTTAGCCCCAGGAGTCGAAAAAAGTAGGCGAAAACCAAGTTTTTTGGAAAAAATTTTTTTGCTTCAATCTCGCCAAAATCGATTTTTTCGAGAAAAATTTAGCCCCAGGAGTCGAAAAAAGTAGGCGAAAACCAAGTTTTTTGGAAAAAATTTTTTTGCTTCAATCTCGCCAAAATCGTTTTTTTCGAGAAAAATTTAGCCCCAGGAGTCGAAAAAAGTAGGCGAAAACCAAGTTTTTTGGAAAAAATTTTTTTGAAAAATTTAGCCCCAGGAGTCGAAAAAAGTAGGCGAAAACCAACTTTTTTGGAAAAAATTTTTCTGCTGCAATTTCGCCAAAATCGATTTTTTCGAGAAAAATTTAGCCCCAGGAGTCGAAAAAAGTAGGCGAAAACCAAGTTTTTTGGAAAAAATTTTTTTGCTTCAATCTCGCCAAAATCGTTTTTTTCGAGAAAAATTTAGCCCCAGGAGTCGAAAAAAGTTGGCGAAAACCAAGTTTTTTTGGAAAAAATGTTTTTGCTTCAATCTCGCCAAAATCGTTTTTTTCGAGAAAAATTTAGCCCCAGGAGTCGAAAAAAGTAGGCGAAAACCAACTTTTTTGGAAAAAATTTTTTTGCTTCAATCTCGCCAAAATCGTTTTTTTTGAGAAAAATTTAGCCCCAGGAGTCGAAAAAAGTAGGCGAAAACCAAGTATTTTGGAAAAAATGTTTTTGCTTCAATCTCGCCAAAATCGTTTTTTTCGAGAAAAATTTAGCCCCAGGAGTCGAAAAAAGTAGGCGAAAACCAAGTTTTTTGGAAAAAATTTTTTTGCTTCAATCTCGCCAAAATCGATTTTTTCGAGAAAAATTTAGCCCCAGGTGTCGAAAAAAGTAGGCGAAAACCAAGTTTTTTGGAAAAAATTTTTTTGCTTCAATCTCGCCAAAATCGTTTTTTTCGAGAAAAATTTCAGGAGTCGAAAAAAGTAGGCGAAAACCAAGTTTTTTGGAAAAAATTTTTTTGCTTCAATCTCGCCAAAATCGTTTTTTTCGAGAAAAATTTAGCCCCAGGAGTCGAAAAAAGTAGGCGAAAACCAAGTTTTTTGGAAAAACTTTTTCTGCTGCAATCTCGCCAAAATCGATTTTTTCGAGAAAAATTTAGCCCCAGGAGTCGAAAAAAGTAGGCGAAAACCAAGTTTTTTGGAAAAAATGTTTTTGCTTCAATCACGCCAATATCATTTTTTTCGAGAAAAATTTAGCCCCAGGAGTCGAAAAAAGTAGGCGAAAACCAAGTTTTTTGGAAAAAAATTTTTTGCTTCAATCTCGCCAAAATCGTTTTTTTCGAGAAAAATTTAGCCCCAGGAGTCGAAAAAAGTAGGCGAAAATCAAAATTTTTGGGAAAAATGTTTTTGCTTCACTCTCGCCAAAATCGTTTTTTTTTGAGAAAAATTTAGCCCCAGGAGTCGAAAAAAGTAGGCGAAAACCAAGTTTTTGGAAAAAAATTTTTTGCTTCAATCTCGCCAAAATCGTTTTTTTCGAGAAAAATTTAGCCCAGGAGTCGAAAAAAGTAGGCGAAAACCAACTTTTTTGGAAAAAATTTTTTTGCTTCAATCTCGCCAAAATCGATTTTTTCGAGAAAAATTTAGCCCAAGGAGTCGAAAAAAGAAGGCGAAAACCAAGTTTTTTGGAAAAAATTTTTTTGCTTCAATCTCGCCAAAATCGTTTTTTTCGAGAAAAATTTTGCCCCAGGAGTCGAAAAAAGTAGGCGAAAACCATGTTTTTTGGAAAAAATTTTTTTGCTTCAATCTCGCCAAAATCGTTTTTTTCGAGAAAAATTTAGCTCCAGGAGTCGAAAAAAGTAGGCGAAAACCAAGTTTTTTGGAAAAAACTTTTTTGCTTCAATCTCGCCAAAATCGATTTTTTCGAGAAAAATTTAGCCCCAGGAGTCGAAAAAAGTAGGCGAAAACCAAGTTTTTTGGAAAAAATTTTTTTGCTTCAATCTCGCCAAAATCGATTTTTTCGAGAAAAATTTAGCCCCAGGAGTCGAAAAAAGAAGGCGAAAACCAAGTTTTTTGGAAAAAATTTTTTTGCTTCAATCTCGCCAAAATCGATTTTTTCGAGAAAAATTTAGCCCCAGGAGTCGAAAAAAGTAGGCGAAAACCAAGTTTTTTGGAAAAAATGTTTTTGCTTCAATCTCGCCAAAATCGATTTTTTCGAGAAAAATTTAGCCCCAGGAGTCGAAAAAAGTAGGCGAAAAATAAGTTTTTTGAAAAAAATTTTTTTGCTTCAATCTCGCCAAAATCGTTTTTTTCGAGAAAAATTTATCCCCAGGAGTCGAAAAAAGTAGGCGAAAACCAAGTTTTTTGGAAAAAACTTTTTTGCTTCAATCTCGCCAAAATCGATTTTTTCGAGAAAAATTTAGCCCCAGGAGTCGAAAAAAGTAGGCGAAAAGCAAGTTTTTTGGAAAAAATTTTTTTGCTTCAATCTCGCCAAAATCGATTTTTTCGAGAAAAATTTAGCCCCAGGAGTCTAAAAAAGTAGGCGAAAACCAAGTTTTTTGGAAAAAATTTTTTTGCTTCAATCTCGCCAAAATCGATTTTTTCGAGAAAAATTTTGCCCCAGGAGTCGAAAAAAGTAGGCGAAAACCAACTTTTTTGGAAAAAATTTTTTTGCTTCAATCTCGCCAAAATCGATTTTGTCGAGAAAAATTTAGCCCCAGGAGTCGAAAAAAGTAGGCGAAAACCAAGTTTTTTGGAAAAAATTTTTTTGCTTCAATCTCGCCAAAGTCGTTTTTTTCGAGAAAAATTTAGCCCCAGGAGTCGAAAAAAGTAGGCGAGAACCAACTTTTTTGGAAAAAATTTTTTTGCTTCAATCTCGCCAAAATCGATTTTTTCGAGAAAAATTTAGCCCCAGGAGTCGAAAAAAGTAGGCGAAAACCAAGTTTTTTGGAAAAAGTTTTTTTGCTTCAATCTCGCCAAAATCGATTTTTTCGAGAAAAATTTAGCCCCAGGAGTCGAAAAAAGTAGGCGAAAACCAAGTTTTTTGGAAAAAATTTTTTTGCTTCAATCTCGCCAAAATCGATTTTTTCGAGAAAAATTTAGTCCCAGGAGTCGAAAAAAGTAGGCGAAAACCAAGTTTTTTGGAAAAAATTTTTTTGCTTCAATCTCGCCAAAATCGATTTTTTCGAGAAAAATTTAGCCCCAGGAGTCGAAAAAAGTAGGCGAAACCCAAGTTTTTTGGAAAAAATTTTTTTGCTTCCATCTCGCCAAAATCGATTTTTTCGAGAAAAATGTAGCCCCAGGAGTCGAAAAAAGTAGGCGAAAACCAACTTTTTTGGAAAAAATTTTTTTGCTTCAATCTCGCCAAAATCGATTTTTTCGAGAAAAATTTAGCGCCAGGAGTCGAAAAAAGTAGGCGAAAATCAAGTTTTTTGGAAAAAAATTTTTTGCTTCGATCTCGCCAAAATCGTTTTTTTCGAGAAAAATTTAGCCCAGGAGTCGAAAAAAGTAGGCGAAAACCAACTTTTTTGGAAAAAATTTTTTTGCTTCAATCTCGCCAAAATCGATTTTTTCGAGAAAAATTTAGCCCCAGGAGTCGAAAAAAGTAGGCGAAAACCAAGTTTTTTGGAAAAAATTTTTTTGCTTCAATCTCGCCAAAATCAATTTTTTCGAGAAAAATTTAGCCCCAGGAGTCGAAAAAAGTAGGCGAAAACCAACTTTTTTGGAAAAAATTTTTTTGGTTCAATCTCGCCAAAATCGTTTTTTTTTGAGAAAAATTTAGCGCCAGGAGTCGAAAAAAGTAGGCGAAAATCAAGTTTTTTGGAAAAAAATTTTTTGCTTCAATCTCGCCAAAATCGTTTTTTTTCGAGAAAAATTTAGCCCCAGGAGTCGAAAAAAGTAGGCGAAAACCAACTTTTTTGGAAAAAATTTTTTTGCTTCAATCTCGCCAAAATCGATTTTTTCGAGAAAAATTTAGCCCCAGGAGTCGAAAAAAGTAGGCGAAAACTAAGTTTTTTGGAAAAAGTTTTTTTGCTTCAATCTCGCCAAAATCGATTTTTTCGAGAAAAATTTAGCCCCAGGAGTCGAAAAAAGTAGGCGAAAACCAAGTTTTTTGGAAAAAATTATTTTGCTTCAATCTCGCCAAAATCGATTTTTTCGAGAAAAATTTAGTCCCAGGAGTCGAAAAAAGTAGGCGAAAACCAAGTTTTTTGGAAAAAATTTTTTTGCTTCAATCTCGCCAAAATCGATTTTTTCGAGAAAAATTTAGCCCCAGGAGTCGAAAAAAGTAGGCGAAAACCAAGTTTTTTGGAAAAAATTTTTTTGCTTCCATCTCGCCAAAATCGATTTTTTCGAGAAAAATTTAGCCCCAGGAGTCGAAAAAAGTAGGCGAAAACCAACTTTTTTGGAAAAAATTTTTTTGCTTCAATCTCGCCAAAATCGATTTTTTCGAGAAAAATTTAGCCCCAGGAGTCGAAAAAAGTAGGCGAAAACCAAGTTTTTTGGAAAAAATTTTTTTGCTTCAATCTCGCCAAAATCGTTTTTTTCGAGAAAAATTTAGCCCCAGGAGTCGAAAAAAGTAGGCGAAAACCAAGTTTTTTGGAAAAAATTTTTTTGCTTCAATCTCGCCAAAATCGATTTTTTCGAGAAAAATTTAGCCCCAGGAGTCGAAAAAACTAGGCGAAAACCAACTTTTTTGGAAAAAAATTTTTTTGCTTCAATCTCGCCAAAATCGATTTTTTCGAGAAAAATTTAGCCCCAGGAGTCGAAAAAAGTAGGCGAAAACCAAGTTTTTTGGAAAAAATTTTTTTGCTTCAATCTCGCCAAAATCGTTTTTTTCGAGAAAAATTTAGCCCCAGGAGTCGAAAAAAGAAGGCGAAAACCAAGTTTTTTGGAAAAAATTTTTTGCTTCAATCTCGCCAAAATCGTTTTTTTCGAGAAAAATTTAGCCCCAGGAGTCGAAAAAAGTAGGCGAAAACCAAGTTTTTTGGAAAAAATTTTTCTGCTGCAATCTCGCCAAAATCGTTTTTTTTTGAGAAAAATTTAGCCCCAGGAGTCGAAAAAAGTAGGCGAAAACCAAGTTTTTTGGAAAAAAATTTTTTGCTTCAATCTCGCCAAAATCGTTTTTTTTCGAGAAAAATTTAGCCCAGAAGTCGAAAAAAGTAGGCGAAAACCAACTTTTATGGAAAAAATTTTTTTGCTTCAATCTCGCCAAAATCGATTTTTTCGAGAAAAATTTAGCCCCAGGAGTCGAAAAAAGTAGGCGAAAACCAAGTTTTTTGGAAAAAATTTTTTTGCTTCAATCTTGCCAAAATCGTTTTTTTCGAGAAAAATTTAGCCCCAGGAGTCGAAAAAAGTAGGCGAAAACCAAGTTTTTTGGAAAAAATTTTTTTGCTTCAATCTCGCCAAAATCGTTTTTTTCGAGAAAAATTTAGCCCCAGGAGTCGAAAAAAGTAGGCGAAAACCAAGTTTTTTGGAAAAAATTTGTTTGCTTCAATCTCGCCAATATCGTTTTTTTCGAGAAAAATTTAGCCCCAGGAGTCGAAAAAAGTAGGCGAAAACCAACTTTTTTGGAAAAAATTTTTTTGCTTCAATCTCGCCAAAATCGTTTTTTTTGAGAAAAATTTAGCCCCAGGAGTCGAAAAAAGTAGGCGAAAACCAAGTTTTTTGGAAAAAATTTTTTTGCTTCAATCTCGCCAAAATCGTTTTTTTCGAGAAAAATTTAGCCCCAGGAGTCGAAAAAAGTAGGCGAAAACCAAGTTTTTTGGAAAAAATTTTTCTGCTGCAATCTCGCCAAAATCGTTTTTTTCGAGAAAAATTTAGCCCCAGGAGTCGAAAAAAGTAGGCGAAAACCAAGTTTTTTGGAAAAAAATTTTCTGCTGCAATCTCGCCAAAATCGATTTTTTCGAGAAAAATTTAGCCCCAGGAGTCGAAAAAAGTAGGCGAAAACCAAGTTTTTTGGAAAAAATGTTTTTGCTTCAATCTCGCCAAAATCGTTTTTTTCGAGAAAAATTTAGCCCCAGGAGTCGAAAAAAGTAGGCGAAAACCAAGTGTTTTGGAAAAAAATTTTTTGCTTCAATCTCGCCAAAATCGATTTTTTGGAAAAATTTAGCCCCAGGAGTCGAAAAAAGTAGGCGAAAACCAAGTTTTTTGGAAAAAATTTTTTTGCTTCAATCTTGCCAAAATCGTTTTTTTCGAGAAAAATTTAGCCCCAGGAGTCGAAAAAAGTAGGCGAAAACCAAGTTTTTTGGAAAAAATTTTTTTGCTTCAATCTCGCCAAAATCGTTTTTTTCGAGAAAAATTTAGCCCCAGGAGTCGAAAAAAGTAGGCGAAAACCAAGTTTTTTGGAAAAAATTTTTCTGCTGCAATCTCGCCAAAATCGATTTTTTCGAGAAAAATTTAGCCCCAGGAGTCGAAAAAAGTAGGCGAAAACCAAGTTTTTTGGAAAAAATGTTTTTGCTTCAATCTCGCCAACATCGTTTTTTTCGAGAAAAATTTAGCCCCAGGAGTCGAAAAAAGTAGGCGAAAACCAAGTGTTTTGGAAAAAAATTTTTTGCTTCAATCTCGCCAAAATCGTTTTTTTCGAGAAAAATTTAGCCCCAGGAGTCGAAAAAAGTAGGCGAAAACCAAGTTTTTTGGAAAAAATTTGTTTGCTTCAATCTCGCCAAAATCGTTTTTTTCGAGAAAAATTTAGCCCCAGGAGTCGAAAAAAGTAGGCGAAAACCAACTTTTTTGGAAAAAATTTTTTTGCTTCAATCTCGCCAAAATCGTTTTTTTCGAGAAAAATTTAGCCCCAGGAGTCGAAAAAAGTAGGCGAAAACCAAGTTTTTTGGAAAAAATTTTTTTGCTTCAATCTCGCCAAAATCGTTTTTTTCGAGAAAAATTTAGCCCCAGGAGTCGAAAAAAGTAGGCGAAAACCAAGTTTTTTGGAAAAAAATTTTCTGCTGCAATCTCGCCAAAATCGTTTTTTTCGAGAAAAATTTAGCCCCAGGAGTCGAAAAAAGTAGGCGAAAACCAAGTTTTTTGGAAAAAATTTTTCTGCTGCAATCTCGCCAAAATCGATTTTTTCGAGAAAAATTTAGCCCCAGGAGTCGAAAAAAGTAGGCGAAAACCAAGTTTTTTGGAAAAAATGTTTTTGCTTCAATCTCGCCAAAATCGTTTTTTTCGAGAAAAATTTAGCCCCAGGAGTCGAAAAAAGTAGGCGAAAACCAAGTGTTTTGGAAAAAAATTTTTTGCTTCAATCTCGCCAAAATCGATTTTTTGGAAAAATTTAGCCCCAGGAGTCGAAAAAAGTAGGCGAAAACCAAGTTTTTTGGAAAAAATTTTTTTGCTTCAATCTTGCCAAAATCGTTTTTTTCGAGAAAAATTTAGCCCCAGGAGTCGAAAAAAGTAGGCGAAAACCAAGTTTTTTGGAAAAAATTTTTTTGCTTCAATCTCGCCAAAATCGTTTTTTTCGAGAAAAATTTAGCCCCAGGAGTCGAAAAAAGTAGGCGAAAACCAAGTTTTTTGGAAAAAATTTTTCTGCTGCAATCTCGCCAAAATCGATTTTTTCGAGAAAAATTTAGCCCCAGGAGTCGAAAAAAGTAGGCGAAAACCAAGTTTTTTGGAAAAAATGTTTTTGCTTCAATCTCGCCAAAATCGTTTGTTTCGAGAAAAATTTAGCCCCAGGAGTCGAAAAAAGTAGGCGAAAACCAAGTTTTTTGGAAAAAATTTTTTTGCTTCAATCTCGCCAACATCGTTTTTTTCGAGAAAAATTTAGCCCCAGGAGTCGAAAAAAGTAGGCGAAAACCAAGTGTTTTGGAAAAAAATTTTTTGCTTCAATCTCGCCAAAATCGATTTTTTCGAAAAATTTAGCCCCAGGAGTCGAAAAAAATAGGCGAAAACCAACTTTTTTGGAAAAAATTTTTTTGCTTCAATCTCGCCAAAATCGATTTTTTCGAGAAAAATTTAGCCCCAGGAGTCGAAAAAAATAGGCGAAAACCAACTTTTTTGGAAAAAATTTTTCTGCTGCAATCTCGCCAAAATCGATTTTTTCGAGAAAAATTTAGCCCCAGGAGTCGAAAAAAGTAGGCGAAAACCAAGTTTTTTGGAAAAAATTTTTTTGCTTCAATCTCGCCAAAATCGTTTGTTTCGAGAAAAATTTAGCCCCAGGAGTCGAAAAAAGTAGGCGAAAACCAAGTTTTTTGGAAAAAATGTTTTTGCTTCAATCTCGCCAAAATCGTTTTTTTCGAGAAAAATTTAGCCCCAGGAGTCGAAAAAAGTAGGCGAAACCAAGTTTTTTGGAAAAAAATTGTTTGCTTCAATCTCGCCAAAATCGTTTTTTTTTTGAGAAAAATTTAGCCCCAGGAGTCGAAAAAAATAGGCGAAAACCAAGTTTTTTGGAAAAAATTTTTTTGCTTCAATCTCGCCAAAATCGTTTTTTTCGAGAAAAATTTAGCCCCAGGAGTCGAAAAAAGTAGGCGAAAACCAAGTTTTTTGGAAAAATTTTTTCTGCTGCAATCTCGCCAAAATCGATTTTTTCGAGAAAAATTTAGCCCCAGGAGTCGAAAAAAGTAGGCGAAAACCATGTTTTTTGGGAAAAATGTTTTTGCTTCAATCTCGCCAAAATCGTTTTTTTCGAGAAAAATTTAGCCCCAGGAGTCGAAAAAAGTAGGCGAAAACCAAGTTTTTTGGAAAAAATTTTTTTGCTTCAATCTCGCCAAAATCGATTTTTTCGAGAAAAATTTAGCCCCAGGAGTCGAAAAAAATAGGCGAAAACCAACTTTTTTGGAAAAAATTTTTTTGCTTCAATCTCGCCAAAATCGTTTTTCTCGAGAAAAATTTAGCCCCAGGAGTCGAAAAAAGTAGGCGAAAACCAAGTTTTTTGGAAAAAATTTTTCTGCTGCAATCTCGCCAAAATCGATTTTTTCGAGAAAAATTTAGCCCCAGGAGTCGAAAAAAGTAGACGAAAACCAAGTTTTTTGGAAAAAATGTTTTTGCTTCAATCTCGCCAAAATCGTTTTTTTCGAGAAAAATTTAGCCCCAGGAGTCGAAAAAAGTAGGCGAAAACCAAGTTTTTTGGAAAAAATTTGTTTGCTTCAATCTCGCCAAAATCGTTTTTTTTTTTGAGAAAAATTTAGCCCAGGAGTCGAAAAAAGTAGGCGAAACCCAAGTTTTTTAGAAAAAAATTTTTTGCTTCAATCTCGCCAAAATCGTTTTTTTCGAGAAAAATTTAGCCCCAGGAGTCGAAAAAAGTAGGCGAAAACCAAGTTTTTTGGAAAAAATTTTTCTGCTGCAATCTCGCCAAAATCAATTTTTTCGAGAAAAATTTAGCCCCAGGAGTCGAAAAAAGTAGGCGAAAACCAAGTTTTTTGGAAAAAATGTTTTTGCTTCAATCTCGCCAAAATCGTTTTTTTCGAGAAAAATTTAGCCCCAGGAGTCGAAAAAAGTAGGCGAAAACCAAGTTTTTTGGAAAAAATTTTTTTGCTTCAATCTCGCCAAAATCGATTTTTTCGAGAAAAATTTAGCCCCAGGAGTCGAAAAAAATAGGCGAAAACCAACTTTTTTGGAAAAAATTTTTTGCTTCAATCTCGCCAAAATCGTTTTTTTCGAGAAAAATTTAGCCTCAGGAGTCGAAAACAGTAGGCGAACACAAAGTTTTTTGGAAAAAATTATTTTGCTTCAATCTCGCCAAAATCGTTTTTTTCGAGAAAAATTTAGCCCCAGGAGTCGAAAAAAGTAGGCGAAAACTAAGTTTTTTGGAAAAAGTTTTTTTGCTTCAATCTCGCCAAAATCGATTTTTTCGAGAAAAATTTAGCCCCAGGAGTCGAAAAAAGTAGGCGAAAACCAAGTTTTTTGGAAAAAATTTTTTTGCTTCAATCTCGCCAAAATCGATTTTTTCGACAAAAATTTAGCCCCAGGAGTCGAAAAAAGTAGGCGAAAACCAAGTTTTTTGGAAAAAATTTTTTTGCTTCAATCTCGCCAAAATCGATTTTTTCGAGAAAAATTTAGCCCCAGGAGTCGAAAAAAGTAGGCGAAAACCAAGTTTTTTGGAAAAAATTTTTTTGCTTCAATCTCGCCAAAATCGATTTTTTCGAGAAAAATTTAGCCCCAGGAGTCGAAAAAAGTAGGCGAAAACCAACTTTTTTGGAACAAATTTTTTTGCTTCAATCTCGCCAAAATCGATTTTTTCGAGAAAAATTTAGCCCCAGGAGTCGAAAAAAGTAGGCGAAAACCAAGTTTTTTGGAAAAAATTTGTTTGCTTCAATCTCGCCAAAATCGTTTTTTTCGAGAAAAATTTAGCCCCAGGAGTCGAAAAAAGTAGGCGAAAACCAAGTTTTTTGGAAAAAATTTTTTTGCTTCAATCTCGCCAAAATCGTTTTTTTCGAGAAAAATTTAGCCCCAGGAGTCGAAAAAAGTAGGCGAAAACCAAGTTTTTTGGAAAAACTTTTTTTGCTTCAATCTCGCCAAAATCGATTTTTTCGAGAAAAATTTAGCCCCAGTAGTCGAAAAAACTAGGCGAAAACCAACTTTTTTGGAAAAAATTTTTTTGCTTCTATCTCGCCAAAATCGATGTTTTCGAGAAAAATTTAGCCCCAGTACTCGAAAAAAGTAGGCGAAAACCAAGTTTTTTGGAAAAAATTTTTTTGCTTCAATCTCGCCAAAATCGTTTTTTTTTTTGAGAAAAATTTAGCGCCAGGAGTCGAAAAAAGTAGGCGAAAATCAAGTTTTTTGGAAAAAAATTTTTTGCTTCAATCTCGCCAAAATCGATTTTTTCGAGAAAAATTTAGCCCAGGAGTCGAAAAAAGTAGGCGAAAACCAACTTTTTTGTAAAAAATTTTTTTGCTTCAATCTCGCCAAAATCGATTTTTTCGAGAAAAATTTAGCCCCAGGAGTCGAAAAAAGTAGGCGAAAACCAAGTTTTTTGGAAAAAATTTTTTTGCTTCAATCTCGCCAAAATCGATTTTTTCGAGAAAAATTTAGCCCCAGGAGTCGAAAAAAGTAGGCGAAAACCAAGTTTTTTGGAAAAATTTTTTTTGCTTCAATCTCGCCAAAATCGTTTTTTTTTTTGAGAAAAATTTAGCGCCAGGAGTCGAAAAAAGTAGGCGAAAATCAAGTTTTTTGGAAAAAAATTTTTTGCTTCAATCTCGCCAAAATCGTTTTTTTCGAGAAAAATTTAGCCAGGAGTCGAAAAAAGTAGGCGAAAACCAACTTTTTTGTAAAAAATTTTTTTTGCTTCAATCTCGCCAAAATCGATTTTTTTCGAGAAAAATTTAGCCCCAGGAGTCGAAAAAAGTAGGCGAAAACCAAGTTTTTTGGAAAAAATTTTTTTGCTTCAATCTCGCCAAAATCGATTTTTTCGAGAAAAAATTAGCCCCAGGAGTCGAAAAAAGTAGGCGAAAACCAAGTTTTTTGGAAAAATTTTTTTGCTTCAATCTCGCCAAAATCGTTTTTTTCGAGAAAAATTTAGCCCCAGGAGTCGAAAAAAGTAGGCGAAAACCAAGTTTTTTGGAAAAAATTTTTTTGCTTCAATCTCGCCAAAATCGATTTTTTCGAGAAAAATTTAGCCCCAGTAGTCGAAAAAAGTAGGCGAAAACCAACTTTTTTGGAAAAAATTTTTTTGCTTCTATCTCGCCAAAATCGATGTTTTCGAGAAAAATTTAGCCCCAGTACTCGAAAAAAGTAGGCGAAAACCAAGTTTTTTGGAAAAAATTTTTTTGCTTCAATCTCGCCAAAATCGTTTTTTTCGAGAAAAATTTAGCCCCAGGAGTCGAAAAAAGTAGGCGAAAACCAAGTTTTTTGGAAAAATTTTTTTGCTTCAATCTCGCCAAAATCGTTTTTTTCGAGAAAAATTTAGCCCCAGGAGTCGAAAAAAGTAGGCGAAAACCAAGTTTTTTGGAAAAAATTTTTCTGCTGCAATCTCGGCAAAATCGATTTTTTCGAGAAAAATTTAGCCCCTGGAGTCGAAAAAAGTAGGCGAAAACCAAGTTTTTTGGAAAAAATGTTTTTGCTTCAATCTCGCCAAAATCGTTTTTTTCGAGAAAAATTTAGCCCCAGGAGTCGAAAAAAGTAGGCGAAAACCAAGTTTTTTGGAAAAAATTTTTTTGCTTCAATCTCACCAAAATCGATTTTTTCGAGAAAAATTTAGCCCCAGGAGTCGAAAAAAATAGGCGAAAACCAACTTTTTTGGAAAAATTTTTCTGCTGCAATCTCGCCAAAATCGATTTTTTCGAGAAAAATTTAGCCCCAGGAGTCGAAAAAAGTAGGCGAAAACCAAGTTTTTTGGAAAAAATTTTTTTGCTTCAATCTCGCCAAAATCGTTTTTTTCGAGAAAAATTTAGCCCCAGGAGTCGAAAAAAGTTGGCGAAAACCAAGTTTTTTGGAAAAAATGTTTTTGCTTCAATCTCGCCAAAATCGTTTTTTTCGAGAAAAATTTAGCCCCAGGAGTCGAAAAAAGTAGGCGAAAACCAACTTTTTTTGAAAAAATTTTTTTGCTTCAATCTCGCCAAAATCGTTTTTTTTGAGAAAAATTTAGCCCCAGGAGTCGAAAAAAGTAGGCGAAAACCAAGTTTTTTGGAAAAAATGTTTTTGCTTCAATCTCGCCAAAATCGTTTTTTTCGAGAAAAATTTAGCCCCAGGAGTCGAAAAAAGTAGGCGAAAACCAAGTTTTTTGGAAAAAAATTTTTTGCTTCAATCTCGCCAAAATCGATTTTTTCGAGAAAAATTTAGCCGTAGCAGTCGAAAAAAGTAGGCGAAAACCAAGTTTTTTGGAAAAAATTTTTTGCTTCAATCTCGCCAAAATCGATTTTTTCGAGAAAAATTTAGCCCCCAGGAGTCGAAAAAAAGTAGGCGAAAACCAAGTTTTTTGGAAAAAATTTTTTTGCTTCAATCTCGGCCAAAATCGTTTTTTTCGAGAAAAAATTAGCCCCAGGAGTCGAAAAAAGTAGGCGAAAACCAAGTTTTTTGAAAAAAATTTTTTTTTTGCTTCAATCTCGCCAAAATC